>NC_064614.1:1290169407-1290309300 GCF_023898315.1 Schistocerca nitens
CATTTCCCAAGAAACCACCAGGCTAAGGTGGGCCAACACCATATTAACTTCCAGCATTGCCAGTCGAGGGCGCAGAGAACTTTTAAGTACTTTCAACCAGATGTCTGGATACTTTTGATCACATAGTGTCATTTGTTATTCAAGTTTATATTTACGCGTACACACACACACACACACACACACACACACACACACACACACACACACACACACACACGCGCGCGCGCGCGCGCGCGCGCGCGCGCGCGCAAAGAGTGGCTCATCCCATTATTACACACACTCATCCCCCACTTTCAAATAAATTAATTTTTTGTTATGGTTTCAGGGCGCAAAACTGCTACGGTCATTAGCGCCCGGTCTGTGACTTAGGAAAATGTAAAAAACGAAACTGGAAACCGGCAGCAATGGGAGCAAAACTAAAAAAAAGAGGGAAAACTAAAAATAGAAGGAAAGCTTAAAAAAACACTGTAGAAGGGGGTTGTTTGTCCCCAAAAACAACTTCAAATGACTGACGTCATCTCACTGGCACTAATAAACTCGAGGACGCGATCGGCTGAGCGCGTGTCATCTGCTAAAATGGAAGATATATCACGCGACAGCTGTAGACGGGCGCGTAACGGAGTAAAATACGGACACTCAAGTAAAAGGTGTCTTACCGCCCACAGCTGAGAGCAGTGGGGACAGAGTGGGGGAGGATCACAACTTAAAAGATGTCGATGGCTAAAGACAGTGCCCTATCTGGAGTCTAGTTAAAATTACCTCCTCCCGAAGACGCGTTTGGGAGGAAGAGGTCCAAGCACAGGGAAGAGCTTTCACGTCCCGCAATTTCTTATTGGGAAGTGGCGACCAATGTGCGTGCCATAAAAGAGCAACATGACGACATAAAACATTCCGTAGATCGGCGAAGGGAATCATGCGAATGGCTGGTTGAAGAAGAGACTGCAGCCTTGGCCGCTATATCGGCCGCCTCATTTCCATAGATACCAACATGTCCTGGGATCCAGAGGAACGTCACAGAGACTCCCTGGAGAACGATGCTTTCGGAAACCGCATTGGGCAGGTGTTAAAAGACTGCGGAACTCCAGCCACCACGCTAAATGGCAATTCACCATACGCTCCAAAACCTTACATACACTATGCGTGAGAGAAATGGGGCGATAGCTAGAGGGGAGATGTTTGTACTTTCCAGGTTTCGGAATAGGAACGACGATAGCTTCCCGCCATCGTCTGGGAAAAGTACTGTCGGTCCAAATTCGATTATAAAGGCGAAGGAGGTAACGCGAGAAGAAGAGAGTGCATAGTGGAGTTCCCACATGGAGAAAACAGTATTATAGTTTTCGCGATTTTGAAAGGAGAAAGCAAGCGGTTGCACTTCCGCTGCACGTTTCTTCGGGAGAAACGCTGGCGGGTAACTTGAAGAGCTCGAAATCTCAGCAAAGTGCTGACCCAATGAGTTAGAAATTGTGACGGGGTCCACTAATGTATCATGCACGACAGTGAGCCCAGAGACCGGGGAGAAACTAGGCGCGCCTGAGAACCGTCGAAGCCGACTCCAAACTTCCGAGGGGGGAGTGAAAGTGTTAAATGAGTTAATAAAGAATTTCCAGCTTGCCTTCTTGCTATCGCGGATGACGCGACGGCATCGCGCACACAACTGCTTGTAGCAGATACAGTTGGCCAAAGTAGTATGGTGTCGGAAAACGCGAAGAGCACGTCGCCGCTCACGTATTGCGTCACGGCAAGCCTCGTTCCACCAAGGAACTGTGGGGCGCCGGGGCAATTCGGAGGTGCGAGGTATTGAACGTTCCGCAGCTGTAAGAATAACGTCTGAAATATGAGTGACCTCATCGTCGACGCTAGTAAAGTGACGGTCATCGAATGTCGCTAGAGACGAAAAAGTGTCCAATCGGCTTGGGCAAACTTCCAGCGTCTCGGGCGCATATATGGCAGTTGTGGCTGCAATCTAAGGACACATGGAAAGCGGTCACTCGAGTGTGTATCAGCAAGAGCGAATCATTCGAAGCGCCGAGCTTGCGGAACAGTACCGACCGAAAGGTCCAAATGAGATAAATTTGTCGTGGAGGCAGACAAAAATGTAGGGTTCCCAGTGTTGAGGCAAACAAGATCCGCTTGGTGGAAGACGTCTATCAATAGTGAGCCGCGCAGAGAAGGTTGCAGAGATCCCCAATGCGGGTGGTGGGCACTGAAGTCCCCAACCAGCAAATAGGGAGGGCAGAATCTGACCAGGAAGATGAAGGAGATCAGCTCGTGCCATTGGTGTGGACGATGGAATGTATACAGTACAAAGAGAGAAGGTGTATCCAGAAAGGGAAAGACGGACAGCGACTGCTTGGAAGGAAGGAGTAGGATCGTAAGAGGATCGTCAATTCATCCCGATTGGCTCGAATGCCGCGGATATTCCAATGGATAATGGGCATAGGGTGGACAGAAAATGAAAGAAAGTGAGCAAGGTTGCCCTCAACTCGACGACTGCTCAGAGCTTGCGACCGACAGCGTGGAACGGCAGTTAGCCGAAGGTAGAAGATCTTGATCTGTAGGTTGTTCGGGAGCAGCTCCTGCCACCAGCGATCGGCCGGTTGATCGGCCGCCAGCTGTGCGCCTCAGCGACACAGAAGACGGCCGAGAGCGGTAACCGCTAGGTTGTGCTGCAGATGAGATACGCCGTGGCGGAGAAGGAGAGGAACTGGGTTTTTTATTAGCCTTCTTGAAGACAGGACGTCGAGAGGAACGAAGAACCGATGGTTGTGAAGCTGGGGTACGTAAAGAATCTTCACGAGTATGCTCTTTTTTCGAAGTCTTGCTGTCTGACTTTTGGGCTCGAGATTTAGCAGAACCCGATGAAGGGTGAGCCATAGAGTGAGCAAGCGAGAGTGGGAAGGTTGAACAGGCTATTTTTGCGCTGGCCGATCCGAAAACCGTGGCACTAAAGGTGGGATCACAAGTCTGCGTGGCTGCCTCGTTTGTTGGCCGAGGAGAGGCAAGGGCAGTGCTGTATTTACCTGTGTGAGTCACAGTGGGCGTAACAACTGGCGAATAACTTTCGAGCAGCAAAGGTCGACACCTTTTCCTTCACTCTGATTTCCTCAATGATCCGTTCATCTTTAAAAATGGGGCAATCTGTAGAGGAAGCAGCGTGATCACCCATACAGTTGATGCAACGAGGGGATGGCTCTGTTGTGCGGCAAACCCACAGAAGTGGTTTACATCTACGTAAATGAGGTTAGATAAATCATTAGATCGCCTGTACTGCTCGTCACTCATCCATGGGTTATTCATCTTGCAGTACTGTGCAGTCACTGGGAAAGTTTCCCACTAATTCTGCATTCATGGAAGAGCAAGAGGTCAACACCAGTCAACCGTTCAATGCTGACATATTTCGTGTACCGAATCCCACGAAAGCCCTGGCATGACGAAATAGAAAGCAGAATCCAGAGACTATGTTCTCAGGCAGAACTACTCTAAAATGTACGTGAGGAAGCATACATTGGTATTCGTCTATAATCTAGCATATTCTCCTGAACAATGGACGCTAAACTCCAGACAAACATTCCCATCTTGCACATCCTCCACTTCCATTATTGCAGTGCCCATTAGTATACTGGACAGTGTGGTTATGTCAGGCAATGCGGTTTCATAGAGCGTCTCCAACAAATCCAGGATTTCATGTGGACAGACCCCTTCTTTATCACAAGCTGAAATCTTGCATCATTGGAATATGTGGTCTGGTGATACGCGTGTCTTCCTGAGGCGAAGACTCTGAAGAGACACGTTCATGAGGCAAAGCGGTTCTAGGAATCAAAGCAATATATTTGATGAGGTTCTCTTGGAAGATGAAATGTTCTTTTCAATGGTAGCAGGAATGACTAACCCTATCACCTTTCAACCCAGAATCAACCAAGTGTTGAACGAGGAAGTAGGCATCACGCCTACTCATATTGTGAAAGAAGATGGATACGAGCATGATAGTTGGCTCCAAGTTGCATTAGTTGTGAGATGCACTGTGGAACCTCCCCCATATATGACAATGTGTCCTTTTTCTTTTACTGGCAACATCTATCAGAAGGAGGATGAAACTTGACTTCACCTCCATTAAGTAGATCATAGATATGTAAGCATGTATCGAGGTGTACATTGCTGAATACATTACCTAACCCTCCCTCCTGAATTGTTAAAAAAGTGATTGAGTATGACTCTTGATACACTTCCAAACCAGTCTGCTATTTGGCAGCCATTTCTCACCCAAATTTGGTTGATGGTCTTCTCTTCAACATCACTACTGTCTATTGTTGGGTGCTCGAGCAGAGTGCAGAACTGTGTTACACTTCATGGAAGTATACCACAGGTAGTTACCATTCAAGAGAGCATCCTTTCCACAATGGCTACACAAGCATTATGGGAAGATGCAGGGGTTTAGCAGTCCACATTCGAGGTACCAATGAACCTTTGTGAAATCCTGTCCCACAAGTGACAGCACCATAATATTTAAATGCAGCTGCAGGGCTTATCTGGTAATCTGTAACAGGGTGGGCAGGGGTATAACTGTTGCTACATACAGAATAATGCCGACGCCATGTCCAATGCAGTGTAGGTCAGTGACAGCGAATGCGACAGTCCAGGGTACAGCTGCGTTGCCGAACGAGTTGGTATCACCAGTGAGTACCACGATGATGATGGACCTGGTGGTACTGGTGTTTGTAGGCACAGTTTCCGTTTGTTTTGCTTTAGGGCACAAAAACACCTAGGATTATATGCGCCCGTGTCAGAACTGTAAAACACAAAGACGAAAAAGGAGTTAAAAACGACTAAACGTTAAGCCCAATCAACGGAAGGAAAGACAGCTAAAAACATGGACTTCGAGAAAGGTCCATAAAATACGCCCTAGAGACAAAGGAGGTCCTGAACTAAATTTCTTACTGAAGATTAAATTTTCTTCTCCATTTATCTACGACAGAGAAACAAAACGCTGTTGGCAGTCCGTAAGTCGTTCGCTAAAACGGCCCATAACTCAGACGGCAAACATAAATGAGAATGCAGGCAGTTAAAAAGAAAAAAAAAGAAGAAAAACAAGGGCATTCCATAAGGAAATGTTGACCCGTCAAAGGTTGAGGGCAATCAGCACAGTGGTGGGATCACCACTTAATTTGCGATGGCTAAATATATAGTGCCCAATACGCAACCTACAGAAGATGATCTCTTTCTGGCGAGAAAGCCGAGTGGAGGTCCAAGCTGCTGGAGCATGTTTAATTCCCCATGACCAGTGGAGATGCTAAAGTGACACCTACTGCAAACAGACAGCAACGCCAGAGGACGGTAAGAATTTGCACAACGACCTGCAGAGAATTGATGATTGATGCAGGGTCTGGCAGTTGAACCTGAATATAAATAAATTTAACATGTTGCGCATACATAGGAAAAGAATCCGCTGCTGTACAACTACCCTATTGATGAGAAACAGCTCGAGACAGCATCTGCCGTAAAATAACCAGTCGTAACTATCCAGAGCGACGTTAAGTGGAATGACCATATAAAAGAGACATGGAGGAGGAAAAAAAAAAAACAGACTCCGTTTCATCCGAAGAATATTAAGGAAATGTAACGGATCCCCGAAAAAAGTGACTTCTAAGCCGCTTCTTCTCCCGATTCCCCATCGGGTAGGACTGATAGAGGAGATAGCGAAGATCCAACGAAGAGCGGCATGTTTCATCACCGGATCGTTTAACTAGCGAGGGTGCATTACGGAGATGCTAAACAAACTCCACTGGCAGACGTTAGAAGAAAAGCCTTGTGAATCGCAGATGGAGTTACTATTTAAATTACTGGACAGCACTTTTCAGGACAAGTCAGACAACATTTCACTGCCCCCACATCGATGTCTCGTATGGATTATGAGGAGAAAATTCGAGAAGTTAGAGCCACGCACTATTCGCGAGTGGAACAGGGCTGCAGATATCAGATAGTGGTACAGAAAGTACCCTCCACCGCACCCATTATATGGCTTTTGGAGTATGTTGTAGATAAAAGATCATATGAGGAACTGGAAGAACTAGCAGGCCGAGGTACGAGGACTGTAGCTGTGGCACAGCAGCATTAGCACATCGTTTCCCATCAGACCGATGTAACCAGGGACCCACATAAACATCAGTGGCTCCATCAAGAATGAGCAAGTGAAACCATTCCTGGACACATTGCACTAAGGGGTGGATGGTGTACAGCACATAGAGGCTCTTTAGGGCACAGAGAATAGGAGCAGATGACGTTATTCAAAAGCCTGCATGTACTGATACAGGCTAATACAGGCTGAAGAGCTCTACTGTAAATACTGAGCAGTGTTCCAGAAGCCGATACTGAAAAACGTCAGCGCCAGTGACGAAGGCACACTCGACACCAAGGTCAGTCTGAGAACCATCAGTATACTTAAAGGTACCAAGGCGAAGTTCTGTGTGGAGAAACGTATGAGAATATAGGGGGTCTGGAGTAGTGTCCTACTTATGAGAGTAGAGAGTCGTGTCCTTTGGAAGAGAATGAACTGTGAGTTGAACACGGGCAACTGCACAAAGCCAAAGTGATGAATACTTAACACCCATTAGGAAAGTAGCAAGTAGCATGAAGTTATGTAGACGGAGGAATAGCCAAAACAGACTCAATGAGGCAACAGAAGAGGGATGTGTCCCTTACTGGCGATCAAAGGAGTCACCGGAGAAGGTGGCATAGGATGGATGGTCGCGCATGGGAGACAAATGACAGGCGTATCTGCTGCGGAGAAAGTCACGGCGGTATGACACAGGTAGTTCAGTTGCTTCGGCAAACCATGTCAGTCTGGCTAGTGGAAAAGGTGCCACCGGCGAAGCGGGTGCCACGATGGTGGATAGTATTGAGACAGCGTAAGAGGGACGGACATGGAGATACACGAACGAAACACCTGTAGTCTAGTTCCAAACGTACAAGGAACCTGTACAGACAGAGGAGGGTGATCAGTTCCGCCAAGAAACTACCGCTGTGCACACACATGCCATTGAGGGACCACGTACAGCGAGCAGCCAGGCAAGATAAGTGGAACGACCAAGAAAGTTTCCTATCAAACATGAGCACCAGGAATTTTGTAATTTCAGCAAACAGAAGAGCAACTGGTACACGACTTAAAGACATTGAAAGAAACGAATTGCACCGCCAGAAATCCATGCAAGCAGAACTGTCAGTGGATAAAATAAAGACATTGTCCATACTCGAGGAGTAAAGATAATCGAGACAATGCTGAAGACGGCACTCAAGCAGGATTGGCCATGCAGAACTGCAAAAGACTACAAAAACCATCAACTAAAAGGGAGCCGGAGATGCCTGGTGGCAGACAGGTCATAATACGGTAGTAGTAGGACAAGGGCGGTACCAGCGGATTTTTTTAGTGTGGGTTGCCGACATTAGCGGCAGTTATGCACTCAAGGGCAAACCTATTATTCTCCTTTGATTGACAGGTCCTTAACATATTGTTTGCCCGCTCCATCTCCCCCCCCCCCCCACCTCAGGAAACAACCCACCCCCTCCCCGATACAGGTACACCTTCATGTCTGAGTTATTCGAGTAGCCCCTCTCACTCTTACCAATTTGACTAACTACTTAATTAAAATTCATCAATTAATTAACCACTTCCCCCCTGGTAAACCTCAGTTGATCGGTCATTTCGAGGGAATTTGATTGCATGTCATGTAATATTGTTTAAAAAATTCAGACAATGTGTGGAATATTGTTTAAATAAACAATTTATGGGATTAATAGCTGTGTATTGGATATACGAAAATTTGTGGCTCTGTGGCAGAGAGGAAGGATCTCATAACAGGAAATTCGAGGATATACTGTTTATTTATAAAAATTCAGTCGGCACAGTTTGTATTTCTCTTACTCATCATTCTCTGCTGTTTGGAACGATGTAGGTCTTGTAAGAAGTAATTGCATGAAGCAAACATGTTGCATAACGTAGTGTTTGTCCCTTTGTCAGCACTTAACCTTTTGTACTGTTAAGTGGTTAATTCCATGTCACCTACATCGCTTGAACTATTGTACTCATTTTACATAAAAATTATGGAAATAAATTATGCTAACTAACCTAGTGTTCTGCACTTCACATGCCATTCTGCTGCATGTCACCCACCCATACACAACCTCCCCTTAACTACTGTACCACAACTCCACACTGATAAAAAAATTTATGCAAATTAATTTAATCAATATCCTACCTATGTAATGGGTAGTTCTTTAATTCCCTGAATCCTATTGGTGTGGGAAATCGATAGAATGTAGCTTAAACAAAAGGTCGCTAGTAAAGAACACATCCTGACGACCGACGTCTATGCCGCACACACTGCCAGGAGTCGGGATGGACCAGAGGTCCTTGTGAAGTGAAGATGCAGCCATCAGCTGCCAAACCGTGTGCAGGTGTCAGTTCGGGTCTCGCAAGGATGAGGTGGAAAAATCGCTTTCACACTTGACACCTGAGAAATAAGTATAGAAACCTCGTTTTCACCTAGGCACTGTTTCTGGCACAATGACTTCTAGCTTTCGTGCCTGTGTGTCCAGCTAGAGTCGCCTAGTGGCTCACCCTCACAGGTGCAGCAACAAGGTTACCAGTGTTATACTGACGTCACATGTCTGTGAGACTAACAGCCACGTCTCCCTCTGGACGCGCTATAGGAATCTAATGCTTTCCATAATAACACAGGATGCATTCTTCCTAGCGATCCCAACGAGACAACCCACCCACCACTTGTAACATCTGCTTTCGACATATGCCTCAGAAACGGTGATCTTTCACCCTTCTCACCGCTAAAAGCCTTCATCATGTCTGTGCATGCTTGTGAAAACATCACATTCCTGTTGTTTTGAAAGAGAGCACTGTAAGCACAGAGGGGAATATCATAACACTTACGCAAACAGAATTCGCACTTCACTCTCAGAACTTTCCATATATACCTTGCCCCATCTTCATCAAAACGGCCTGTAGAGGCTCCTATGTCCCAGAAAAAAGGATGTCTTGCGAATAAATGGAGCATTCTGGTTCGCTCTTACTGAATTTACCCACCGAACCTCTGCTGCCGCTGCCGCCGCCGCCGCCGCCTGTGTGGAAGCACCGTCCGTCATTTTTTTCTGCAGATGGGACTTTCAGCGACAAAACTATTTTGTACAGATCGCCATTTTGCATTGACAGTTAAACCCCGCAAACGTGGCCTCCCACACCAGGAGGACCTGAGTGGTAGGAGTTCGAATGCTGTCAATATCCCCAGCGCAAACACTCGTTATGTTGAATCTTTTCAAATTCCTGCAGAGTGTACATGCCACACACACTCCTGAAGGCGACTCAACACAAACTGGATTTTAGTCCACTATTCACCCAACCAGGTGGAGCCGCAAGCCAAATCGTCGTAATCCGGAAGCTTTCTCAGACTCTGAACTGGTGTACGAAGGCTGGGTCCGTTCCCCTCGGCACAAAGGCGTTACTCTTTCTGGCCCCTACCTGCTTGCCTGCTATACCCATCTCCAGACTCTGGGATTACAGGAACATGGTTTTCCAGAATATCATACCCTTTTTCACGATAACTCTAAATATCAAGCACAGCAGTATACTACCGATCGCTTGCACGCAGTAATTCCGAAGATATGGACTGGAAGTTGTTTCTCTAGAAACCTGAAACTTTAGCAAGGTTGAGCATACTGTCAGCAACTGAGTAACTTTAAACATATCCCGTCTGCAAAGACCGTTATATGAAAACTGGAAAAAAATATAGGAAACTGATGTTTCCACTCCCGAATACCGATGTTGGTGAGATAACAGAGTGCAAATCATCCTTATAATTTACAAAGTCAACTAAGGTGTTGCTCACATTTAGAGAAGCAGCAAACAAACGTGTCTCCCACCCGTCTTTCTCCTGCTAGATGCACACAACACAATCGATGTTTTCTCAACAAAATAAAGACAGGAAACATGCAGAAGGAGTTAACCGGACAATTACATGGGAGTGAATAATGGTCCGGCGCAAATACACTTCCATATAAAATAATTAATTTCCACGAAGAAACATGTGATCACGGAGGCTGCCCAACGTATACAGAGTATTAGTTGGCTATTTAGCCGTCTAGAGGGCGATGCAGTCGGGTCAACTACATTCCTGTACCCCAACCGGTCTCTCACTTTGGACGGCTCCTGCTGTCTGCTGGAAATGTGAGTAATTCCCGCCACAGGCCACGCACCCCCCACACACAATCATCCCGGGAACCCGACCACACACTCTTACGTATATGATCACTATATTCAGAATTAAATACTACGATTATGGTCTCAATACGACAACAATCGACAATGAGCGACGTATCAG
Source organism: Schistocerca nitens (assembly GCF_023898315.1). Lineage (NCBI taxonomy): Eukaryota > Metazoa > Arthropoda > Insecta > Orthoptera > Acrididae > Schistocerca > Schistocerca nitens. Next base: position 1,290,179,790 of record NC_064614.1, read on the forward strand.
AGATACCGCCTTCTGACGGCTGTGGCTATGGAAATAGAAATATCTGTACCACTCTGACGACTTTACGTACGTACTCAAGTAAAAAAAAAATCTTTCATTCCCTTTGTGGCTATTGCAGTATTCCACATCAAATCCATACCTTCCCTTACGACAGGTCATAATCATTTTCTTTGCGCGCGCGCGCGCACACACACACACACACACACACACACACACACACACACACACACACACACACACACACACACACACACACACACACACTTAATAAGACTGATGCTAAAAAGTGCACCTATCATGCATTCCCTGCTACTACGTACAGGGCGTTTATAAATGAATATTGGGGTTTTAACGCTTTATAATATTACATATAACTTACAGCAATAAATGATATGTGAAATGAAAGATCAACTCAAACAGTTGTGTCTGGCACCAGTGGGCATGCGCAGCGCGCAATTTTTCCGCTGCAATCCGCTAGACAAGCGCTTGATAGGCCGCAAGGGGCCCAGTGACAGGGCTTGCTTTGCATGGCCTCCACGTTCACCCAACCTAATGCCACGCGATATCTTCCTTTGGGGCTTCACCAAGGATCGTGTGTACGAGCCTATGCTACCAGCGGACCTCCCTGAATTAAGAACCCTGATTGAAGCAGCTGTTGCTACAATCGCTGAAGTCACCCTTATCAACCTTTGAGAAGAACACAGCTGGAGAATCTGTGTGTGCTGCGTGACAAATGGTGCTCACATTGATTATTTACAAGGCTCTTGGTAAAACTGTGAGTTGCTCTTTTATTTGACATATCATTTATAACTGTAAGTTTAATATAATAAATATTATAAAGTGTTAAAACTCCGATATTCATTGATAAATACCCTGTACAATACTCTGTCAATTAACTGATTGCTTCCGATACAAAATAATACTGACTGAAAATCAGCGATGGGTGGATATGTCTCATAAGTTTTTCTTGTGAGTGCTGAGTGGTACCATTGTGTCTTAGAAAGAGAGATGTAATCGCCTTACAAGCCGCCAGATGTTAATAACAATTTCGCAACGACTATGTTACTGTCACAAGCGGTTCTACAGGTGCTCCCAAGTATCGGTAATGATATCTGTGTTAAAAACTATACAAGCCTTATAAATCGAGGTATGGCATTACCTCCGAATGATGTGGTTTTTCCAGACAAACACCGCTACACTGAATATAGACGGTGATTGCCAGAGTCTATATTGTCAGACCAACAGTGCGGTTACACGTCGCCGACTGGTTTAAGCTCTTAATAAAATCACCGAATTTTGAAAGTGATTCAGCTAAGGAACGACGTATGAAGCCGATATTTGCTGATCGCCCATGCAGCCACGAGATCTTTCTCCAGTATTTGTAACGCATTCTGTCTCGATGCCATGTCACGGGTTCTGTGATATATCCACTGGGTAATAGTGTTGGTTGACTGCGAAGGATCACAAACAGTAGGTGGTGTGCTGATTGAGGTCGTAAGAAATGTACACTAGCTTTTCAGATCTCTACTGCTAAGTTTTCCGGTAGAAATGCTGTCTATTAATTGGAGTCAAATCATTCGATTCAATCACATACCTACATTCCATCCTATGGAGGAGTCTTTTAATCATATTTTTGGCAGTCTCTTATCTCGAAACGAGTCACCTTTTCGAACCTGCTACAGTAAAATTTTAGATTGTCCCTATGCATCCTGCAACTGCCCCATCAGACTCTGCACTGCCACCCTGCAGCTTTGTGCATGTGATCATACCAATTTAAGTCACAAGTTGGAGAGAGCTATATCAACAACATTCTGCAGCCCATGTACAAACAGGCTAAGCTGAGTTAGTGCAACAGAATTGTGTTTTGACCTTTTGATGGGGATGGGAATATGTTTTAGATCTGCCAACAGTGTACAATGTATAAGGTCAGCGCAAAATGAATACCACTTCTGCAACACGAGGTAGTATAAAAGACAGAATGGGAACTGGGAGGAGGACGAGGATTTTGCTACTGTATTGTGGTGCGTCTCCAAACTACATACAGGTGCTGCACTCTGAAGCAGATCCGTGTACCTCAGGGTCCTTTCACGCCTATCACCCCTGCATTTTATCATCGTTGTTCTGTGCCACCCAACAGAGAAAAATTAGGAACTGTAAAAGCTCTGCCAACTTCATCCGATTAAGAACTCGATAAGATTTTTACCACATCTCCACATATCGAAAACAAATACCATCTGCGTGATGCCATCGAGTGCACGTGGTGATCCTATTAAATACACAGGTATCGATCCACTGGAGCAGGCGGCAAGTGATCGAAGTCTCTCGCACAGACCAGTGTAAAGTGTCAACGCCCGTACTATAGGAGGATAACCACATCCCACAGACTATACCGTCAGTCGCAAGAGAGGCTTCCTGCGTCGTCGTTTGAAAAAGTGTTCTTTTTCCGCTGTAACAGGCTTTGTACACTGCCATACATTCTGTTTTTACTGCCACAAGTTCGAGGTCTGTGTCAGGTTCTAAACTGACGTTAACATGTTCTGATTCATTGTCTCACACAGAAAACTAGACATCGCCTGGTGTAAGTCATGTTGTTACTACTTAAGACAGTCACAATGTAAGAAAACTGGTAGAGTTTTACAGTGTTGCGGAGCCTTTCCAAACTGCTGTCCCAAGGTGACTGACAACCTCTACATTTAAACTCATCTGTCACAGTGATGGAATAGCTGGTGATCCTGTGTTCCGTTTCGATTGATTCCTCATGTTGCAGTTATGTATGTGATCACTGTTTCGGTGCTAGCTGCCCCCAGAAGCTGCTGCCTGTCTACCAAGACTCTTGCTCCATCTCAAACAAGGGACATCAGTCCATCAATACGTGGCAATCAACAGTGTACCAGTGGACGGGTGGGATGGAAAAGACACCATCGATGCACTGCAATAATAAGCATCACAGATAGTGTGATTAATTTTAATCTAGACACCTACCAATTTTGGGACACTATGCTTCCCAGTTTCAGCATCACCGCTAAACCATCCCTTCTCTACTTTGCAAGTACCATTGTCAATGTAGACAGATGACTGCAGTACCTCATTCATTGTTAATTCTCGAACATATACATCATCTAAGTATACCAGACCGCGTTCTACATATTTCTAGCACTTTGAGCATAGTTTCTAATTTACGATCTGTGTCTATGCGGATGGGTGTCACAGGGCATTCTCACAATCTTAGGATAAAGTTTGAAAGATCCCTCACACTATCTTCGACGAACCCATTCTGCAGCACCGTTGCCAATTAAACCTGCAGATGACCAGGGGTAGACCAGTACATTCCACATCTTGTGACTCAATGGAGCTTGCAAATTCCACACCCATCCAAGTGCATAAGATTTCTCTAGATGCCCCCATGTGGAGGTGGTTAGCACCATTTATAGGTAAATAGTAGTAGATTTGGAAGTGTTGTGATGTAATAGACGGTTAAGAAGAACAAGAAACGGGCCGTTTTTATGCATGATCAAGATCCAGACAGATGGAGTTTGAAGCATTTTACGTAAAACAACTACGCTATCAATTCCGAAGTATTGTCCTAGTGTCTGGGGTCAGTACCAGGAGGTTATTGGTTTCAGAGAACGAACACATGCACTCTTAAGGCTACACGGTTCTGCACTTAAAGCAGATTATAATGTTAGATCGCTGGAGTTCCCGACCTATCAGTTGTGTGGAATGAAGCTCTGTTAATATCCTAATTTAAGAAATATTTCCTGCACATGGCATACATGCAGGTTTCTCTACAATGAACTATGGTAACAAACTGTAAAATGGAAACACTACTTCCTTAAAACACCAGCTCTGTGTGATACACGCACAGTCTAGCTTTCCGGAGTAGTTTAGCGTCCTCTTAGCGTCCTCTGTTCACATCCGATCATGGTTCCGAAATTATACTATGCCCGCAACAGTACTGTATAAAATGATCATTAGTAATGGAGAATACCTCTTACAAGGAAACAGATAAACGCATAACAGCGGTGTCTGACATGTGAAATTACACGTCATGCCGCCACTAACTGTGTAAACAGGACATTCGTGAAGCAGATGGATAAAGGATTGCAGCGCCTTACGAACACTTGTTGCTAACTTATAATCATTTTTGTCACGAAATTGAAGTCTCGATTTTTCACTCAAGATGCGACAAGGGAATGGAGTGTCACGTAAATCATCGTACGTGTATAGGGAAGTGTCGAAACAGAGTGGTCACGTTTCATCACACATGAGATGGAAATCCTCTGGTGACAGACAGGTTTGCTGTTAACGATCGCAAGTAGACAGTGCTCTACGTCACGCAACTGATGCATCCTGACAGAACAACGGAAAAAATGATCAATTGACCTACAGCATCATCTCCCCCCCCCCTCTAGAATGCATCATCAGTCAGCCATTAAATCAGGGCTTCACAACATACGTGCTCGCGGAGCAAGCTGTGAGCAGCAAGGCGCGAGCACGGAGCAGCGTGAGCACGCTACCCCCACTACCGGACCAGAGCGGAGAGTGGGGAGTGTCACGTGGGGTACACAACAGCTGCTGCCAGTCGATGTAAATCCGCGGCCACCTGCAGGGATATCAGTCACGAATTATTACTGAGGCAAATAAAGGAGAATGTACAGGTGCCTCTTAATTTTATTAGCTTAGTGTATGTCTCTACCATCTGTAGACACTGAAACTAAAGAATTCCACGACAATCCTATATTTTCAACACTTTCTTCAACACTACTTAAAATATCACCTCCGGTTGTAGTGTTCTTCATGGCTACTACATCGAGGAGCTCCTCCCTCACCTGAAGATCTCTATTAACACCTCTAATAAATATGGCAAGCTGCGCTGTTCCAGTGATATCAACACTTTCGTTCAGAGCTAGAGAATACGCCATAAAATCTTTACAGATATTTGCAAACTGGCTCTGGACGTCGTCTGCCATGTCCTATATGCGACGCATAATGGTCATGTTAGATAATGGCACAATCAGAAACTGTTCAACTTGAGATGGACACAAATGTTCCGCTGCAGCTACCAAACATTCTTTTATTAAATCGCCATGAGTTAAGGTGCGCAGGGATTTCGCTAAAAGCAAAGCAATTTTGTAACCCACTCTGAGAGCTGCCTCAGTTGATTTTTCTTCGTCGTCCAGATCTTCTTCGGATAGCTTCCTTTTAAGTTTAATAACTTCCTGTGCACGATCTGGTCAATCACATTTTCCACGTCCGTAGTCTTTCGCGTGGTACGACATATAATGTCGCTGCAAATTAAATTTCGTAAAAGAATTCAGCGTTTTGTGACATACTAATCATTTTGCAACACCATCTTTTTCAGTAAACAGATACAATTCCTCCCAATGGGGGTTGAACTGCGAAAGCATGGTTGGGGTTACACAACGGCGACTTCACATGATTCTTAACCAGCGAAGTGACTGTTACGAGCTGATCGTAGTACTTTAAACGTTACACAGTCGGTGCGAATTCAATAGGCACGCTGCGGCCCTATTCAAACGTGCGCGCGCATTTCCCCTCCCTCCCCTCTCCGCGACCATGCAGCTGATCGCGAGCAGGTGCCTGAGCAGACGCGAGTACTCGTGCTCAAAACCGGCCAGTTGTTAAGCCCTGCATTAAATCATACCCCGTTATAGCTCCATCTCAATCACCCATCCACCTTATTATCCCTTAAAGCAGATGCATGTAAGTTTAGAGGCAGATGGTGTTTTCTTGTAAAGCGTCAAATACAGTGGTCAACTCGGGTATATCACTGTTACGTCAGTATACATACATTAGAACGCTGCCTCGACAGAAAAAGAAGTGACTGTCCCTAGTTCCTGGTGCTTCCATGTCAACGTTTCTCCGATTCCTTTTGCTGTCACATACTCGTTCCCACATAAAAGAATTGTTCTGCACCAACCAAAAGACACGGAAGTACTTCGTCAATTTCCCCACATTTCAGTGTATTTTCACTCAATTTATATGTATTTTCCATCATTTTCGTAATTCTGTCGATTTTATGTCAATTCTACCCATGCGATCATGATATCACTTCTAAAATTGCTTGTAAAAGTAAAACATCTGTCAACACCTAGCGCAAATGCACTATTTTCCTGATCGGGTGGCATAGTATATTGCTAGAGTCTTGTATCCAGTCGCATCTGGGAGTAGACATTAGGAGTGATTTAAAATGGAATGACCATATAAGATTAATCGTCGGTAAAGCAGATGCCTTTGGAAGAATCCTAAGGATATGCAATCCGAAAGCAAAGGAAGTAGGTTACAGTACGCTTGTTCGCCCACTGGTTGAATATTGTTCACCAGTGTGGGCTGCGTACCACACAGGGTTGACAGAAGAGAGAGAGAAGATCGAACGGAGAGCTTCGTTACAGGATCATTTAGTAATCGCGAAAGTGTTACAGAGATTGTAGATAAACTGCAGTGGAAGACGGGTTTTGTTGAAGTTTCGAGAACATACCTTCACGGAGGAGTCAAGCAGTATACTGCTCCCTCCTACGTATATCGCGCGAAAAGACGATGAGGATAAAATCAGAGAGATTAGAGCCCACACAGAGGCATACCGACAATCTTTCTTTCCACGAACAACGCGATACTGAAACAGAAAGGAGAACTGATAGAGGTACGCAAAGTACCGTCGCCACACACCGTCAGGTGGCTTGCGGAGCATGGATGTAGATAGAGATGCAACCAGGTTATATCACCACAAGCGACTGTACCACCACACCATACCGTTGTATTAAACCGCATGCTGCACCACACACCATCATTTGTGCATCCTGCACAGAACTATCTGCCACCAGACGCACATGTACCGCGAAGACAGATCGGAGAAAACCACATGCTCCGTATTTAGTAGTCTCAGCGTAGATATTTCCCGCGAGGTCGGTCGGTCGTCCACAGCGGACAATGAACACGAGTCAACTGCCCCCTCCGCACACAAACACAGGCCTGATGCTATCGTCTTCCACGGACAGCGGTCGCTCTCTGAACAGGTGTACATCGTGTACACAGGCAGGGCTGGTTTCCCTGGCACGAAGACGTCCGCTGACGGTACTGTTTCAGATCTGGCCGGCTTGCTGCTGTGGTTTGTGAACGAGTTGCGTGCGATCATCTCCGAACTCTCGGATTACAAGAACATTTAATTTCTGAACACTGTCGATGAGAAATGCTTAGTCAATCCCTAATTAATTCACCCATCTCGAAACCTATATCAGCTGCAACATACGATTTTACACAAAAAAGAGGAAACTACGTACTTATGACACTTTTGTGCTGAAATCATCGAGAAGCATATGAAAATTTCCGGAGTGTCATGTATTTTCACGAAGTTTGCAAGAATATACCATTTATGCGACTGTTCTCGATATCGACCACATAGCACTATGCTACAGATCGCTTGCACAGTGTAATACCGAACATAAAGAGTGGAAATTATATTTGTAGAAACCGCAACATAACAAAGGTCGTTTTGTGGGACGCGCTGCAAACCACTGAGTAACTAGAAAATTATCTCATCTGCGAAGATGTTTACATGTAAACTCGAAACTAGAGTAAACTGGTAGTTCCACTCTTATTTTTCAACGAATACCTATGTCAATGATTTAACAGATTCCAGATCATCTTCGCACTTTACGAAGTCAACTGAGGTTTTAACAATTGTGACTAGAGAACCAGAAAATGTGTCTTCCACCAATTCCTCACCATCTAGATGCACACAACAATCATATGTATCTATGTTCTATCAACCAAATGGCATTACAAGCAGTCAACCGGTCAATTTACAAAGGGGAGACATAATTATCCGGCGCAAACACTCGTTGATGTTGAATCTCGTCAAATTTACACGGAGAACATTCGCAACACGTGCGATCACGAAGGCTGGCCAGCACCTACTGAGTGGCGATGCTGACCTGCGCACGGTGGACCTTGGCTGCGCTCGCAGCCTGCCACGATGTGACAGGGAGGCTGGCTGCCTCCCGCCGCCGCAGTGTCTCAGAATGCTGGTCGCACTGATCTGCCGCAGAAGACAGGAGCGAGGGCTGTGTGGGCGCCCGCTGCTGCCCACTACTCGGGCACTCACGGCTGCTGAGGTCAACGAGGTCAGTCGACTACCGGCAGGGCGCACGTCGCTGAAGCAGCCCGCAGGTTCGGCACAGAATTTCTCGTTATTTTAAGTGACCGAATGTTTGGTTACCATAATGTTGAACCAGTGATAATTTCGAAATTTTTCCGTAATTCCCTCGATCTATCTGCAGTAAAAAAGTCTCGCACGGGCAAGATTCTCTTAAAAAACTACCAAGGCGCTAATAAACTCATTTTACGTTATAATTCAAAAGTGAATGATTGTAGGTCTCTTCTATAATTTACTGAATTTCCTACGAATCGTGAACAAGGGAAGATCGACCTAACCAGGACTTAGCATCTCGCAGTTGCGGAACATCGTACCATTCGCTTGTACGACGTGTGGTCAAAAAGTAACGGTAATTTTTGGTTCGCTTGAAAAAACTGTTGTTAATCAACACAACCCTGTGCCCTTCAGAGTACACCCCTTCAGAATACACATGCGCCAGCCCTTTCACCGATCTTGGAAGCACTTCTGTAACCCGCTTTTCGTTATACCGTTCAACTTCTTCAACGATCTTGATTTTATCTCATCAGTGGTGGCAAAACGTCGTTTTAAGCTTCTCTCCGGCCTCCGGAATAGAAGTCTTTGGCAGAGGGGGGAGGGGGCATCGGCGAAAACGTTGGCTAGGGCCACATAAAAGTTCTCTTTTTTTGCCAAAAAAAAAATCACGTATTCCTTACTGACCGTACGACTCAAGATGCCCTATCTCGCTGTAATCGAAGAAATCAGTGAGAAAAACCCTCACATCTGATCGCGATTGTCTAATTTTTTTCGGTGTTTGCTCTTCAGGCAGTTTCCACTGACTTCTTCGATTCCAGTGGGGCAGTGCATCGTGAGTCGTACAGTCAGTAAGGGATACGTGATGTTTTTGGCAAAAAAAAAAAAAAAACAGGACGGTTTGGCTCCTATACCCGTCTTTTGTCACCTGTTAAACCATCTTTCACCAATTCCTGAGCGATGTCTAAGCGACTTTACTTTCGGCGCAAGTTCAACAATATTGGACAAATCTTGGCTGCTAGACGTTTCATGCCCAAAATATCCGGAAACAATAATGCTTGGCATGAGCCGAACGATATGCCGACGTCGTCAGAAACCTCTCTGATGGTAATTCGGTGGTTTTCCAGAACCGTTTTCTTTCCTTCTTCCACATGTCTAATTTATGTGCTAGGTAGTCCAGGGCTGTATTCGTTTTCAGTGTCTTCTCCAAGCCCTTTGAAATGCTTATACCACCCGTAAACACTCATCTTACTTCTAGAAGATCCGCAGTCAACATTTCGAATGCGGTGCTGCACGTTATTCCTCTTTTCAAGCAAAATTTAATTCAAATTCTTTGATACATCATCTTGAAAAGTAAAAATTCCCCAGCACTCTATAATATTTAACCTTTTCCATCGCCATCAAACAAAACATTCAAAACAACTGAAAATACGGACATAAATCAAAAGCATGTGTAACAACAACATTAAAGAGTTTGAAAACCGAATGCATAAAGCCGGCGAAATTACAAAGTTCGTTATCTTTTATCAAACCTCATATAGGGGTCTAGTTCTTCGAAGGTAGAAGATACATTATCACAACTCTCTAAACATTAAGTGCTTAAGAATAAATGTTTTCCATGCTCTTAGAAAAAAAAGTATTTTGGCGCTGGTCTAGGGGTAGCGTCTTTGATTCATAATCAAAACGTCTTCGGTCCCGGGTTCGATCCCCGCCACTGCCTAAATTTTGATGAATAATCAGCGTTGGCGGCCGAAGACTTCCGGCATAAGAAGTCAGCCTCATTCTGCCAACGGCCTTGTCAAAGAGGGCGGAGGAGCGGATAGAGGTTCAGGGCACTCTCTTGTCCTAGGGGTGGGAAATTGCCCCTAAAGGCGGAAGAATCAGCAATGATCAACGACATGAGGATGCAGAAGGCAATGGAAACCACTGCATTAAAGACACGTAACGTGTATCCGCAGGACATGTGGCCTGTAATTGAAGTGTCATGATGATCTATCCATTGGCAAAATATTCCGGAATAGTCCCCCATTCGGATCTCCGGCAGGGGACTGCCAAGGGGGAGGTTACCATGAGAAAAAGGTTGAATAATCAACGAAAGGATAACGTTCTACGAGTCGGGGCGTGGAATGTCAGAAGCTAGAACGTGGTAGGGAAACTAGAAAATCTGAAAAGGGAAATGCAAAGGATCAATCTAGATATAGTAGGGGTCAGTGAAGTGAAGTGGAAGGAAAACAAGGATTTCTGATCAGATGAGTATCGGGTAATATCAACAGCAGCAGAAAATGGTATAACAGGTGTAGGATTCGTTATGAATAGGAAGGTAGGGCAGAGGGTGTGTTACTGTGAACAGTTCAGTGACCGGGTTGTTCTAATCAGAATCGACAGCAGACCAACACCGACAACGATAGTTCAGGTATACATGCCGACGTCGCAAGCTGAAGACGAACAGATAGAGAAAGTGTATGAGGATATTGAAAGGGTAATGTAGTATGTAATGGGGAACGAAGGCGTACCCAGGAGCAGACATAGACACAAATCACAATATAGTAGTGATTAAGAGTAGGCTGAAGTTCAAGATATTAGCCAGGAAGAATCAATACGCAAAGAAGTGGGATACGGAAGTACTAAGGAATGACGAGATACGTTTGAAGTTCTCTAACGCTATAGATACAGCAATACGGAATAGCGCAGTAGGCAGTACAGTTGAAGAGGAATGGACATCTCTAAAAAGGGCCATCACAGAAGTTGGTAAGGAAAACATAGGTACAAAGAAGGTTTCGCAGTTGATTGATGAAAGGAAGTACAAACATCTTCCGGGAGAATCAGGAATACAGAAATACAAGTCGCTGAGGAATGAAATAAATAGGAAGTGCAGGGAAGCTAAGACGAAATGGCTGCAGGAAAAATGTGAAGACATCGAAAAAGATATGATTGTCGGAAGGACAGACTCAGCATACAGGAAAGTCAAAACAACCTTTGGTGACATTAAAAGCAACGGTGGTAACATTAAGAGTGCAACGGGAATGCCACTGTTACATGCAGAGGAGAGAGCAGATATGTGGAAAGAATACATTGAAAGCCTCTATGAGGGTGAAGATTTGTCTGATGTGATACAAGAAGAAACAGGAGTCGATTTAGAAGAGATAGGGGATCCAGTATTAGAATCCGAATTTAAAAGAGCTTTGGAGGACTTACGGTCAAATAAGGCAGAAGGGAGAGATAACATTCCATCAGAATTTCTAAACTCATTTGGGGAAGTGGCAACAAAACGACTATTCACGTTGGTGTGTAGAATATATGAGTCTGGCGACATACCATCTGACTTTCGTAAAAGCACCATCCACACAATTCCGAAGACGGCAAGAGCTGACAAGTGCGAGAATTATCGTACAATCAGCTTAACAGCTCATGCATCGAAGCTGCTTACAAGAATAATATACAGAAGAATGGAAAAGAAAATTGAGAATGCGCTAGGTGACGATCAGTTTGGCTTTAGGAAAAGTAAAGGGACGAGAGAGGCAATTCTGACGTTACGGCTAATAATGGAAGCAAGGCTAAAGAAAAATCAAGACACTTTCATAGGATTTGTCGACCTGGAAAAAGCGTTCGACAATATAAAATGGTGCAAGCTGTTCGAGATTCGGAAATAAGTAGGGGTAAGCTACAGGGAGAGACGGGTCATATACAATATATTCAACAACCAAGAGGGAATAATAAGAGTGGACGATCAAGAATGAAGTGCTCGTATTAAGAAGGGTGTAAGACAAGGCTGTAGCCTTTCGCCCCTACTCTTCAATCTGTACATCGAGGAAGCAATGGTGGAAATAAAAGAAAGGTTCAGGAGTGGAATTAAAATACAAGGTGAAAGGATATGAATGATACGATTCGCTGATGACATTGCTATCCTGAGTGAAAGTGAAGAAGAATTAAATGTTCTGCTGAACGGAATGAACAGTACACAGTATGGTTTGAGAGTAAACCAGAGAAAGACGAAGGTAATGAGAAGTAGTAGAAATGAGAACAGCGCGAAACTTAACATCAGGATTGATGGTCACGAAGTCCATGAAGTTAAGGAATTCTGCTACCTAAGCAGTAAAATAACCAATGACGGACGGAGCAAGGAGGACATGAAAAGCAGACTCGCTATGGCAAAAAAGGCATTTCTGGCCAAGAGAAGTCTACTAATATCAAATACCGGCCTTAATTTGAGGAAGAAATTTCTGAGGATGTACGTCTGGAGTACAGCATTGTATGGTAGTGAAACATGGACTGTGGGAAAACCGGAACAGAAGAAAATCGAAGCATTTGATATGTGGTGCTATAGACGAATGTTGAAAATTAGGTGGACTGATAAGGTAAGGATTGAGGTGGTTCTATGCAGAAATGGAGAGGAAAGGAATATGTGGAAAAGACTGATAAGGAGAAGGGACAGGATGATAGGGCATCTGCTAAGACGTGAGGGAATGACTTCCATGGTACTAGAGGGAGCTGTAGAGGGCAAAAACTGTAGAGGAAGACAGAGATTGGAATACGTCAAGCAAATTATTGAGGACGTAGGTTGCAAGTGCTACTCTGAGATGAAGAGGTTAGCACAGGAACGGAATTCGTGGCGGGCCGCATCGAACCAGTCAGACTGATGACCACCCAAAAAAAAACAAAAAAGAGGAGAGTCATTAACCATTTATGTTAACTCAGTTACGAGGCAGTACAGAGCGGTGGTTCGAAGGTTGTCTCTAATCCCTTCGCAGCATTTTTTTTTTTATTTTGCAGATAGGCCGAAATAATGCTCAATACGTCATACTTACGAGTATTAATATTTTGATAACGATATGAAAGGGAAGGGCAAAGGAAAATTAGGAATAGGAAATAAATTTCCAGGAAGGTATATGCAATTGGATACATTTATTATTTTATAGTTTATTTACACGTGTTGTGGTAATATTCATAGTGAAAAGAGGGATGCAGAAATTGTCTCGGGATCTTGCACGCATCGTACACGCCACATTTTTTCGACTTGTGCGACATGGTTGCCTTGAATTTTCTATAGAGAAACGAACTTTGTTTACATTCATCGCACAGTTTGGAAACAAAGTGCTACCCATTATTTCGCCCAATTTTGAAGAGGATAGTTGGTGATGTGGAATTTTGTTTTTGGATTTGTTAGAGCGTGCAGAAGCAACTGAGGTCATATGCGCCGGTGTTGTTGAAGAAAATGTACTTTGGTGATGTCTTCTCAGTCTATGATTTCCATTTTCACTCTGGATTGGCCGATTTTAGTTCACTGGGACCATAGTGTTTGCGTTTAGCTGCTGAACGCTGTTAAATGCCAAAATGAAAATAATGGAATACCAAGTCCTGTACATTTCAATTACAGTCCTTTCTTGGAAATTTATTTGCAGTATCAAATTTTCCTTTGTCTTTCCTCTTCATGCCTTCCATGAGAATATTAATAAACGTTATACATTGCGCATTATTCCGGTTGCTTTGCAGTGCCAGTTACGTAAACAAACACTGAAAAGGAAGACATAGTTTTCACATAGAGGCTCGACCCTGCGATCCACTGACCAATCGTTGCATGCAACCTACGCTAACAGACGGCCCATGCATCAGCCGACCTGCGCTAAAACTGCAAATCTTTTTCTAAACGCTTGCCCATAGGGAGCTCCTCTTCCCTTCTTTCATTGTTAAGCACTGTATATACAATAAATTTGGACGGAATCTGTGATGAGTAGGGGCGGTCCCCTGATAAGATTTTATTACCGTCGGATTGCGTCATCTGAAAAAAATATAAATCCTTCGAGCAAACAAACAACAAAAACTGAGGTTTAGCAAACAGTATAAAGCGAAAATTTTTGTTACGCCTTCCCTGTCGGTACGCTTTATTATTCCAAGAACCGTACAAAGAATTTCAAGAATGCATCCACTATCATTTAAAACGATTTATCTTGGATTAATTAATTTAAACGCGGTCGTACAAGTACCGAAGACGAAGTGCACTCAATCAGCAAACTGAGGTCACCACAGAGTAAACCGCTGACAAATCCACGATACGGTGATGCAAGACAGTCGAATTAAAATTCCTGAGATTGCTGAGACTGTACACGTCTGAACTGAGCGAGTGCTCAGTATTCTGCACCGAGAGTTGACTACGAAGAAACTGTACGAGATGGGTGTCTCAATTGCTCACTGTTGACCAAAAGCACATCCGGCACAACATTTCAACAATGTCTGGCGATGTTTCATCGGAATCCGCTAGACTTTTTACGCCGACTTGTTACTATTGATCAAACCTGAAACGATCAGACCATTATACTCCAGAGTCGAAACAGCCGTCGAAACAATGGAGAAAGGCTGCTGAAAGTGCACCACAGAAGTCAAAGACCATTTGGTCAGTTGCTAAGGCGATGGCCACTGTTTCTTGTGAATCCCAAGGAATAATCACATTTTTCTGTCAAATTTATTATTTTAAGCGATTTTTAAAGAATTTAACAGCTATTATATAGTTAAAATAATTTTAAAAGGAGGTATAATAAATATAATATTATAATAACATAATAAACGTCGTATATGACGTTGGTAGCACTGATGAAAAACATTTGCCAACAAAAAAGGGTCGATTCCGGTTTTGTGTTAACAGATGATGTTTTGCTAACTGTCAACCTAACATTACTTTCCCGTTTCCTGCAAATGTGCTCAGAAAATGTCTAATCGTGCTTGTAAAAACTCTGTCGACAGTTTGTTATATTCGTGGCGAATTTGTGATTTGAAAACACCAAAGGCACATTACAGACTTTGTGAAAATGTTTATCTATCGTACTTTGGATCTAAACTTGGTGTTCAAGGTAAATGTGTGTGTGTGTGTGTGTGTGTGTGTGTGTGTGTGTGTGAAGATCTGAGAAAATGGTCTAAAAAGCAGAGAAAAGCCTTTAGATTTGTTGTTTCCATGATTTGGAGGGAGCCAAGAAATCATTCCGATGATTGCTGCTTTTGCAGTGTTGATATTACTGGTCATAATTCAAAAAACATGGTTATTAGCTACCCTAGCCCTCCGTCCGCCATCCGACCAGTAGGGCATGGGGTCCATTTGCCGGTTCTTGGACCACCAGATGATTTAAATTCTATTCCAACAGAAGTATTTTCCGATGTACAATCTGATTTACATGAACCAGATCTACATCTACATCTACATCCATACTCCGCAAGCCACCTGACGGTGTGTGGCGGAGGGCACCCTGAGTACCTCTATCGGTTCTCCCTTCTATTATAGTCTCGTATTTTTCGTGGAAAGAAGGATTGTCTGTATGCTTCTGTGTGGGCTCTAATCTCTCTGATTTTATCCTCGTGGTCTCTTCGCGAGATATACGTAGGAGGGGGCAATATACTGCTGGACTCTTCGGTGAAGGTATGTTCTCGAAACTTTAACAAAAGCCTGTCCCGAGTTACTGAGCGTCTCCCCTGCAGAGTCTTCCACTGGAGTTTATCTACCATCTCCGTAACGCTTTCGCGATTACTAAATGATCCTGTAACGAAGCGCGCTGCTCTCCGTTGGATCTTCTCTAACTCTTCTATCAACCCTATCTGGTATGGATCCCACACCGCTGAGCAGTATTCAAGCAGTGGGCGAACGAGTGTACTGTAGTAACCATCTTCCGTTGTTTTCGGATGCATTTCCTTCGGATTCTTCCAATGAATCTCAGTCTGGCATCTGCTTTACCGACGATCAACTTTATATGATCATTCCATTTTAAATCACTCCTAATGCGTACTCCCAGATAATTTATGGAATTAACTGCTTCCAGTTGCTGACCTGCTATTTTGTAGCTAAATGATAAGGGATCTATCTTTCTATGTATTCGCAGCACATTACACTTGTCTACACTGAGATTCAGTTGCCATTCCCTGCACCATGCTTCAATTCGCTGCAGATCCTCCTGCATTTCTGTACAATTTTCCATTGTTACAACCTCTCGATACACCACAGCATCATCTGCAAAAAGCCTCAGTGAACTTCCAATGTCATCCACCAGGTCATTTATCTATATTGTGAACAGCAACGGTCCCATGACACTCCCATGTGGCACACCTGAAATCACTCTTACTTCGGAAGACTTCTCCCCATTGAGAATGACATGCTGCGTTCTGTTATCTAGGAGCTCCTCAATCCAATCACACAATTGGTCTGATAGTCCATATGCTCTTACTTTGTTCATTAAACGACTGTGGGGAACTGTATCGAACGCCTTGCGGAAGTCAAGAAACACGGCATCTACCTGGGAACCCGTGTCTATGGCCCTCGGAGTCTCGTGGACGAATAGCGCGAGCTGGGTTTGACACGACCGTCTTTTTCGAAACCCATGCTGACTCTTACAGAGTAGATTTCTAGTCTCCAGAAAATTCATTATACTCTAACATAATACGTGTTCCAAAATTCTACAACTAAGATGATGATTAATTCCACTGTAATACAGAAAGTCTAGAGCCCGAATTGTTTAGTCAGACCGAGCTTAACAATTTGGTTAGGGATCTGGGCTTAACGAAAGAAACAGCTGAATTGTTTGGCTCTAGATTAAAAGAAAATAACTTATTGGCAGATGGAACCAGCATAAACATTTATAGAAAGAGCAGCAATTTTCCAAGGTTTTTTTCAACAAGAAGGTGATTTAGTGTACTGCTCAGACATTCCCAGTGTGATGAATGAGTTTGGAACTGAATACAAGAAGGAAGACTGGAGGTTGTTTTATTACACAATGGTAACATGTATACCTGTTGGACATTCTGTGCATATGAAAGAAAGCTACGAAACCCTAGAAATAGTGCTAAATAAAATATGCTATTCTGCTCACGGTTGGATGATATGTGGCGATCTAAACGTAACATGCATGCTCATTAGTCAGCAACGTGGCTTTACCAAATTTACATGTTTCTTGTGTGAATGAGACAGTAGGGTTAGGGATCAAAACTGGTGCAGAAAGAACTGGCCTGTGAGGGAGTCTTTAAAACCTGTGAGAAGGACATTCTACGCGAAAACCTTATAGCTCGAACGTACTCCTACCACCTTTACATATAAAGTTTGTAAAGGCTTTGCCTAAAGATGGACCATGTTTCAAGTATCTCTGCCAAAAGTTTCCAAACCTTTCAGAAGCTAAACTGAAAGAAGTCTTTGTCGGACCCGACATTGGAAAATTGATGTCTGATGTTAACTTTGAATTCACAATGACCTTAAATGAGAAAGAAGCATAGGTATCATTCAAGCAAGTCGTTACAAAGGACACGAAAAAGATCCAGAATGTTTCTATTATAGCTACAATGTTAAAGAAGTTTAAAACTTTAGGATGTTTAATGAACCTGAAAGTTCACTTTTTGAACAGTCACCTTGAATACTTCTCTGACAATATTGGAGATGTTAGTGAGGAGCAACGATAGCGTTTTCACCAGGACATTATAGTGATGGGAAAACGCTACCAAGGCTGCTGGAACACCAACATTATGAGGGACTACTGTATCACTTCACCGAGAAGTTCAGCAAGCGACTCATCGTAGAAAAAGCTACGCAAGAAGCTTCAACGAAAAAAGAGAAAGAAAATACGAACCAATTCCAGCTGACAAGTGAAACCTCTATTAACACGTATCATTGTTTTAAGTAGCTTACTGTAAATATAACCATGCTTATGTTCTAGCAAAGCGTTTCATTAATTTCCCCGTTTACCGTATAGCATACGATTTTTGTACTACATAGTAAAAAGTATACTGCTCGAAAACTGTGGCCGACACAAAAAACTAAGGCTAGATTTAAATTCAGCTCAAAAATCTCGTATAACGATCAGCTATCAAAGTAAGAAAGTTTTTTAAAAAAATTTTCGTTGGCGTGTGTAATCTTTCACAACGTGCTACCACTGGACAAAGATTTGCAGCTACACGAATAATTTCCAATTTCAATGTTTCTTATCTTCATTGACAGTATGGTTGTTCTGCACTGGCTTAGTTGTGTACTTCAAAATGTACAAGAGACGTTGATGTAAATTTCGTCTCGCAAGATCGCTGAAGCAAACAAACATAGCCTTCGACATTTTCTGTTCGACACTAGTAGACATTTGAGCCATCACCGAAACACGCTTAAAACAGAACGAATCGTTCGCACGCCAGGGCTACTCTGCCATTAGAGAGGACAGGGACGATGGCTACGACGATGCAGCGTTGTTGGTAAAACAAGGCAGCCACTTTTCCGCTGTCAGTATGGGCACTCAGCATGACCCACTGCAAACGATGGGTATCCGTCTGCGGATCAACGACCTCCCTCTGAATTTGGCCTCAGTACACAAAGCACCTAATGAAAGCCTTTCCGGACAGCAGTGAACAGCAATCACTGCCTCGCTCGAAAAACGCCTTCTGCTCCTAGGAGACTAACGACCACCATGCACTGTGGGGCTGCAGAAATGCCAACACAATGGGGGAAAAATGCTAGTGGATGTACTAGATTGGGAAAACCTTACAGTACTAAATGACGGCGCATCCAGTCCGACCAAAGGAAGGTATGACGGCAGTGGATTTTAGCATAGCATCAACTGCACACTCTACCAGAACAACATGGAAAGTAATAGCGGATACTTTCGGTGCGGATCCATTGCCAACTCAAATTATGAAAAACGAACATTTCAGCAGACTGTCAACCGCGCAGTCAGACGGAAATTTAATACAAACAAAGCGAACTGGAACCTATTCGAAATACTACTGGAAGGAAAACTGTAATTTATAGCCTATACTGAGAATCATGAAAGAGACTATGACGTTCTTGTGTCGCTTATCGATGAAGCAGCGGTAGTCTCAACACCTGAAAAGCGACATATGAGGACAACTACTCGCCAGTCACCCTGACTGTGGGGTTCAGAATGTGACGCAGTCCTCAAGAAACGCAAGGAGACATTAATAAAATACAGAAGTATCTCTAATGACAAGCTTTCTTGCCATTGAGAAAGCACAAGCTGCAACCAAGAAAATATTCACGCACAAAAAACGAAAAATCTTGACAATTTCTGCACTCCAGTCAGCGAAGAAACTGCATTAACCTGGATCTGGAATTTAATACATAACATTAAAACCGATCAGAGACATCCGACTTTTAGAATCGGTCTTGTGTATGATAGCTCCACCTGGCCTAACAGATAGGGGGCGAGGCGGAAAGAAGAGAGGAGAAGTGGCATTACACAACCGTTTTCGCTGGAGGAATTCCAGACTGCGCTCTCCCAAGGGAAGGGTACTGCTCCTGATACGGATTATACTGACTACCCAGGCTACGTCACATCCCACAAAAGGGGAAACTGCTGTTACTCAAATTTTGCAATTGTTTATGGACACACAACATCAAAATCGACTCGCTGAAAACACGTAGGGTCGTCGCCATCCACAAGCCGGGAAAAAGATCTGATAAACGTGAGTGATATCGGCTTTTCAGCACACTACTGTGTTCGGCGAAGGTGATGGAAAGGATTAATACGGCGCTTAGAATGGCGGTGTAAGAACAAGCTATTACCGGAGAAACTACTTTGATTTTGAAAAGCAAAAGAGACAACTGACACCCTTTCACTGTTGGTTATTGGCATACAGCTAAATTTCTGTCTGTCGAATTATATGATAGTTGCATTCATACATTTCATTAGAACATACAACGTGTTCTAGTCAATCTTTGGGAAAAAATACACTCCTGGAAATGGAAAAAAGAACACATTGACACCGGTGTGTCAGACACACCATACTTGCTCCGGACACTGCGACAGGGCTGTACAAGCAATGATCACACGCACGGCACAGCGGACACACCAGGAACCGCGGTGTTGGCCGTCGAATGGCGCTAGCTGCGCAACATTTGTGCACCGCCGCCGTCAGTGTCAGCCAGTTTGCCGTGGCATACGGAGCTCCATCGCAGTCTTTAACACTGGTAGCATGCCGCGACAGCGTGGACGTGAACCGTATGTGCAGTTGACGGACTTTGAGCGAGGGCGTATAGTGGGCATGCGGGAGGCCGGGTGGACGTACCGCCGAATTGCTCAACACGTGGGGCGTGAGGTCTCCACAGTACATCGATGTTGTCGCCAGTGGTCGGCGGAAGGTGCACGTGCCCGTCGACCTGGGACCGGACCGCAGCGACGCACGGATGCACGCCAAGACCGTAGGATCCTACGCAGTGCCGTAGGGGACCGCACCGCCACTTCCCAGCAAATTAGGGACACTGTTGCTCCCGGGGTATCGGCGAGGACCATTCGCAACCGTCTCCATGAAGCTGGGCTACGGTCCCGCACACCGTTAGGCCGTCTTCCGCTCACGCCCCAACATCGTGCAGCCCGCCTCCAGTTGTGTCGCGACAGGCGTGAATGGAGGGACGAATGGAGACGTGTCGTCTTCAGCGATGAGAGTCGCTTCTGCCTTGGTGCCAATGATGGTCGTATGCGTGTTTGGCGCGGTGCAGGTGAGCGCCACAATCAGGACTGCATACGACCGAGGCACACAGGGCCAACACCCGGCATCATGGTGTGGGGAGCGATCTCCTACACTGGCCGTACACCACTGGTGATCGTCGAGGGGACACAATAGTGCACGGTACATCCAAACCGTCATCGAACCCATCGTTCTACCATTCCTAGACCGGCAAGGGAACTTGCTGTTCCAACAGGACAATGCACGTCCGCATGTATCCCGTGCCACCCAACGTGCTCTAGAAGGTGTAAGTCAACTACCCTGGCCAGCAAGATCTCCGGATCTGTCCCCCATTGAGCATGTTTGGGACTGGATGAAGCGTCGTCTCACGCGGTCTGCACGTCCAGCACGAACGCTGGTCCAACTGAGGCGCCAGGTGGAAATGGCATGGCAAGCCGTTCCACAGGACTACATCCAGCATCTCTACGATCGTCTCCATGGGAGAATAGCAGCCTGCATTGCTGCGAAAGGTGGATATACACTGTACTAGTGCCGACATTGTGCATGCTCTGTTGCCTGTGTCTATGTGCCTGTGGTTCTGTCAGTGTGATCATGTGATGTATCTGACCCCAGGAATGTGTCAATAAAGTTTCCCCTTCCTGGGACAATGAATTCACGGTGTTCTTATTTCAATTTCCAGGAGTGTAGAAGAAACTCCAGATTTCAAAACCACTTGTGCGTAACGTTGTATGCTTCCTGAGCAATAGGAAGGCAATTATTCTACAACACGGAATTACTCTGAGATCCAAAAAACTAGCAGAGGACTCCCCTCAAGGATGAGTCTTGGCTCATCTTTTTATTCTGTCTCTATACTGCAGACCTTCGTGACCTCTTTGCCAGTGACGTACAATATTACAGTACGCAGATGACGTATGCATATATTTTGAAGCCATTACTCTTCATTCCTCACATCTGAAAATGCACGCCGTGGTAGTACGTCTGCATGAGAAGTGTAGGAAGTGGCTTCGGAATCTGATAGCAAGTCCTCTCGATAGTAGTCTCTTTCGATTTTTACTCGACATAGGATTCCACTTTCCCTAACGATGCAACAGCGACGAAACACTTTTCCAGCAGCGAAAACAACTTGGGATGATTTTTGTTGATAAGCTTATATGGGCTCTTCGTGTCTGACATGTAATTACCAGATGTGAAGACGCCTACAACTCGGGTATGGTGGGGCTGTGGTCGGTGGAGAGGAACGTATCTATACCGGTCCCTACTAAGGACACAGTTTGATCAGCACAACAGGCCATACGGAACGTCGACTCTGCAGACTGACGTCAGGGCCAGCTTAACGTGTCAAAACCAGGACCCACCCAATGCAACGTCAATGGAATTCCTGTCTCATTACCACGGCGCGCGCGTGCTGTATACAGAATGGGACCACGTCTAAAAATGGTTCATATGGCTTTGAACACTATGGGACTTAAAAGCTGAGCTCATCAGTCCCCTTGAACTTAGAACTACTTAAACCTAACTAACCTAAGGACATCACACACACCCATGCCCGAGGCAGGATCCGAACCTGCGACCGTAGTGGTCGCGCGGTTCCAGACTGAAGCGCCTAGAACTGCTCGGTCACACAGGCCGGCGGTCCAAGTAATGAAGGCGCTGCTAGTGCTTATTGGGTACCCCTAAGCAAACACAGCCTACACAAGCTGGGTCCACACTACACGATTATGGCAGCGGAGCTGAATGCCATATTGGAAGCCCTACTATTCACACAGACTTAGACAGCAAACATAGCCTGCATCCTTGATTTGAAACGATCATTATAGTTACAGCAGTTGCAGACGTTGTGTTTCGGGTGCAGAGGAACTGTCACAACATCGTGATCGTATCAATGAAAGGTCACTCTTGGATACCTGGAATTGAACAAGTAGACGGCCGTGCAAAGCAAGTATCTTTACATGCAGCTAATGGAGCTAGTATGTGTGTGTGTGTATATATATATATATATATATATATATATATATATATATATATATATATATTGTTGTTGTGGTCTTCAGTCCTGTGGTCTTCAGTCCTGCCTTAAAACATGTCCTACCAACCGATCCCTTCTTCTAGTCAAGTTGTGCCACAAACTTCTCTTCTCCCCAATCCTATTCAATACCTCCTCATTAGTTACGTGATCTACCCACCTTATCTTCAGCATTCTTCTGTAGCACCACATTTCGAAAGCTTCTATTCTCTTCTTGTCCAAACTGGTTATCGTCCATGTTTCACTTCCATACATGGCTACACTCCATACAAATATTTTTAGAAACGACTTCCTGACACTTAAATCAATACTCGATGTTAACAAACATCCTTTCTTCAGAAACGATTTCCTTGCCATTGCCAGTCTACATTTTATATCCTCTCTACTTCGACCATCATCAGTTATTTTACTCCCTAAATAGCAAAACTCCTTTACTACTTTAAGTGTCTCATTTCCTAATCTAATCCCCTCAGCATCACCCGATTTAATTTGACTACATTCCATTATCCTCGTTTTGCTTTTGTTGATGTTCATCTTATATCCTCCTTTCAAGACACTGTCCATTCCGTTCAACTGCTCTTCCAAGTCCTTTGCTGTCTCTGACAGAATTACAATGTCATCGGCGAACCTCAAAGTTTTTACTACTTCTCCATGAATTTTAATACCTACTCCGAATTTTTCTTTTGTTTCCTTTACTGCTTGCTCAATATACAGATTGAATAACATCGGGGAGAGGCTACAACCCTGTCTTACTCCCTTCCCAACCACTGCTTCCCTTTCGTGTCCCTCGACTCTTATAACTGCCATCTGGTTTCTGTACAAATTGTAAATAGCCTTTCGCTCCCTGTATTTTACCCCTGCCACCTTCAGAATTTGAAAGAGAGTATTCCAGTTAACGTTATCAAAAGCTTTCTCTAAGTCTACAAATGCTAGAAATGTAGGTTTGCCTTTTCTTAATCTTTCTTCTAAGATAAGTCGTAAGAGTATTGCCTCTCGTGTTCCAACATTTCTACGGAATCCAAACTGATCTTCCCCGAGGTCCGCTTCTACCAGTTTTTCCATTCGTCTGTAAAGAATTCGCGTTAGTATTTTGCAGCTGTGACTTATTAAACTGATAGTTCGGTAATTTTCACATCTGTCAACACCTGCCTTCTTTGGGATTGGAATTATTATATTCTTCTTGAAGTCTGTGGGTATTTCGCCTGGCTCATACATCTTGCTCACCAGATGGTAGAGTTTTGTCATGACTGGCTCTCCCAAGGCCATCAGTAGTTCTAATGGAATGTTGTCTACTCCCGGGGCCTTGTTTCGACTCAGGTCTTTCAGTGCTCTGTAAAACTCTTCACGCAGTATCTTATCTCCCATTTCATCTTCATCTACATCCTCTTCCATTTCCATAATATTGTCCTCAAGTACATCACCCTTGTATAAACCCTCTATATACTCCTTCCACCTTTCTGCCTTCCCTTCTTTGCTTAGAACTGGGTTGCCATCGGAGCTCTTGATATTCATACAAGTGGTTCTCTTCTCTCCAAAGGTCTCTTTAATTTTCCTGTAGGCAGTATCTATCTTACCCCTAGTGAGACAAGCCTCTACATCCTTACATCTGTCCTCTAGCCATCCCTGCTTAGCCATTTTGCACTTTCTGTCGATCTCATTTTTGAGACGTTTGTATTCCCTTTTGCCTGCTTCATTTACTGCATTTTTATATTTTCTCCTTTCATAAATTAAATTCAATATTTCTTCTGTTACCCAAGGATTTCTATTAGCCCTCGTCTTTTTGCCTACTTGATCCTCTGCTGCCTTCACTACTTTATCCCTCAGAGCTACCCATTCTTCTTCTACTGTATTTCTTTCCCCCATTCCTGTCAATTGTTCCCTTAAGCTCTCCCTGAAACTCTCTACAACCTCTGGTTCTTTCAGTTTATCCAGGTCCCATCTCCTTAAATTCCCACCTTTTTGCAGTTTCTTCAGTTTCAATCTGCAGTTCATAACCAATAGATTGTGGTCAGAATCCACATCTGCCCCTGGAAATGTCTTACAATTTAAAACCTGGTTCCTAAATCTCTGTCTTACCATTATATAATCTATCTGATACCTATTAGTATCTCCAGGATTCGTCCAGGTATACAACCTTCTTTTATGATTCTTGAACCAAGTGTTAGCTATGATTAAGTTATGCTCTGTGCAAAATTCTACAAGGCGGCTTCCTCTTTCATTTCTTCCCCCCAATCCATATTCACCTACTACGTTTCCTTCTCTCCCTTTTCCTACTGACGAATTCCAGTCACCCATGACTATTAAATTTTCGTCTCCCTTCACTACCTGAATAATTTCTTTTATCTCGTCATACATTTCATCAATTTCTTCATCATCTGCAGAGCTAGTTGGCATATAAACTTGTACTACTGTAGTAGGCATGGGCTTTGTGTCTATCTTGGCCACAATAATGCGTTCACTATGCTGTTTGTAGTAGCTAACCCGCACTCCTATTTTTTTATTCATTATTAAACCTACTCCTGCATTACCTCTATTTGATTTTGTATTTATAACCCTGTAATCACCTGACCAAAAGTCTTGTTCCTCCTGCCACCGAACTTCACAAATTCCCACTATATCTAACTTTAACCTATCCATTTCCCTTTTTAAATTTTCTAACCTACCTGCCCGATTAAGTGATCTGACATTCCACGCTCCGATGCGTAGATTGCCGGTTTTCTTTCTCCTGATAACGACGTCCTCTTGAGTAGTCCCCGCCCGGAGATCCGAATGGGGGACTATTTTACCTCCGGAATATTTTACCCAAGAGGACGCCATCATCATTTAATCATACAGTAAAGCTGCATGTAAAGCTGCATGTCCTCGGGAAAAATTACGGCTGTAGTTTCCCCTTGCTTTCAGCCGTTCGCAGTACCAGCACAGCAAGGCCGTTTTGGTTAATGTTACAAGGCCAGATCAGTCAATCATCCAGACTGTTGCCCCTGCAACTACTGAAAAGGCTGCTGCCCCTCTTCAGGAACCACATGTTTGTCTGGCCTCTCAACAGATACCCCTCCGTTGTGGTTGCACCTACGGTACGGCCATCTGTATCGCTGAGGCACGCAAGCCTCCCCACCACCGGCAAGGTCCATGGTTCATGGGGGAAGTTATATATATATATATATATGATAAGCTCCCTGTCAAAGATATGATATCCATGCTCACGAAGCAGTTGTCTTTGGACTGGTAAGAGGAATGGTCGCAGACATCTAATATCGAAGGCGATCACTACACGTTATTTCATCCGAGAGTTCCACGGTATCATACGAAACAAACATCAATGAGCTTCACGACAATTACAGTATGGCTGAAATTTAACCATCGGAAGTTCAGCAAACACTTTTATCGACTCGACATAAGCGCCATCCAACCACATATTTCTACTATGTCCTCGGGGCACATATCACATCAACGTCCTTACCAGTAATCTTCAGGCTCTTTGTCGTGTGATCCCAAGCAGCCTCCGACGCTTGTTGACACCGAACGCTGTAGCAACATATAAGCCACCGTACGAATTGGACGAGCGCGCCAACATCAGGACATAGCTCCCAGTTGCTAATTAGTGCTTAATGTACTTAAAATGCCAGAGGAAGACCAAAGCTCAATTGACTGTATCTGCTACTCTGCCGGATGTGGAGTGCTCAGCTTCTAAATTTATGTGCTGTGTACTTGCCTGTGTACTGGTGTATCTATGCGTGTGGCTGTAATGCACGACTTTAGGTCTTGTTAACTGTTCTGCTGTTCTGTTCTGTGTAGATGGAACTTATAGACCTGTACAAGCATTCGATTCTCTATCCAAAGCTTTTGAAACAATTCTCAGAGAACATACAAAGAACATTTTATTGTTAATTTAGATATATAGTCATTAATGGGGACTGACCTGGGAATATCCCAAATGTGTACCAACGGCGAGTTATTTCTTGTTGTGTTACCAGTAGAATTTTTATAGTATACTAGCACTGTGTATCTTGGGTTCCATTTTCGTCCTGTTCACTCGTTTTCGTGTACTCTGACTGTAAATCCTGTTTTATGTCGGATCCGACCTTCCTTAATCCTATGTTACATTTACATTATACCAGCACACGAATTCAAAAAATGTCTTGCATGAACGATCGAAACCAATTGTAATATTTCCTGTGTTTGGTTGGCTGTATGTGCACGTTCCGAAAGCCAAGAAATTACAAAAATAATTATACTTTCTGTTATATTCATACACTTGCTGCAGGGAAGGTAATGTGCTATCATTCGGCAATGCACTTCCATAGGCCTAACACTTCCACTGCTCTGCTGGTCATTCCTGAACGAAGGATAGCACCCGCCAAATCCAACGTTTAGGAATTTTATTGGACTTTTAAGGGTGTGATTTCAGTCAGCTTCGTACAACATGACCTTTACAAAAGATCTTGGGCAAATTTATGGTGTAATGCAGGTATAAGGGTGGCACACAATGCGAGAGTAGGCTGACCACAGTGTGTCTGGAAACCCAAGAGCGACCACCTGAGTCCCACATACCAATCTCTATCCAGTTATGTCCAACGCACCCACTAACGGCTGATAAACATTCCTTTAAATGAAGACCGTATTTTTCAGAAAACACTCACTGAGGACACATTTTACATTAAAGACTGTGGAACACGAATGTTGTACTTCAGGAATAGAAAATCAGTTTCAAATTAAGACACTTGAATATATCGTAAAAGCAGCTGGTATGAGGACTGGCGATACCAGTACTAAGACATGACTGTACCAGTTCACAACTGGGTTACTGATCAGCCATCGGGGCTTGGCTACACAAGATTCATACAGAAGTTTGACACACCTCTGGTCAACGATAAATTATACCTCTAGGTGCGTAACTCCTGCAACAATTGTGCAAGGGCTCGTGCAGTTCTTTAATTTTAAATACCAATTAAATCTTTATGTAGATACTTTACTGCGGTTCACAAGTAGAGTGAGCGAATTATAACTTCATAAATGCAATTCGTCTACAAGATTTGTAGGACGTGGAAAGTAATTTATAAAAAGCCCGGAATAAAGGAACAATTGGCAAGCTGGTGTATATGAAGAAGGAAACATCTGAGGAAACTTCAGGAAAGTTCAGAAATCTAAAGAACCTATGCAAAATACATTTACGGCTCACTGCTGCAGATAAGTAGCAGTTGTAGCAGCGGGAATGTCGTTTCTCAGACTGAAGTCTTTAGGTGTAATACTTTCTGTGTCTGGACGCAGATGTACCTACCACATTTATGAAATTCGTGGATCTCTCTCGTATGCCCTCTTCTACGTACCTGTACGTAAACAAATCGAGTGTGTCTACAACACGCACCATTGTTTTCTACCTGACACGAAATAACACCTGTGCCAGCTCTCCGATTGCGTGGCCTGGCATAGCAGCGCTGTCTCCGTGTGTCCGGCCACAACAGGTATTCTCCACCGTTGTTGGGTGATAGCGGTAACATCTTCGAAACTGCCTGTATCATCGCCTTCACACAGAAATGTTGCGGAGCCATACCGCAAAAGTGCCGCGTGTTGCATCCACACTGCTGCACTCTTAAAGGGAACACGACTTCGGACACACACTGTCGTGATATATGGGCCATGTAAACGTCCTTTGAATACCAAACGCTGCCCAGGGATTATCCTGATACAACGTATTACGACAATCACACGTCTGCAACGTCGTGCTCATTCGCACTACAGAAATCGGCAAATGTTACAAGAAACTGGATGTAACTGGGATTAAACGGCAAGTATAAAATAAACAACAATTGTTATATGCGCACAAGAGAAATGCACAAATCAAAGAAAGTTTTGCATCACCGCAACCTGTACAGAAAATTGGAACAGAGGTCAACCTAAACATCTTTTCCGCCCTTTATATTCCTCATGAAAACCACACATTTCATGTTGTACCACCATACAGCGAGATCTTCACTGGTGGTCATCCAGATTTCTGGTACCTCTAAAACCCAGTAGCAGTCCTCATGCATTGATGCATGCCTGTATTCCTCGTGGCATACTATCCACAAGTTCATCAATTCACTATTGGTCCAGATTGTTCCACTCCTCAAAGGCGATTCGGCGCAGATCCCTCAGAGTAGTTGGTGGGTGTCGTCCTTAAACAGCCCTTTTCAAACTATCCCTGGCATGTTCGATAGGGTTCTTCTCTGGAGGACATGCTGGCCATTGGTCCAGTGACGTTATCCCGAAGGAAGCCATTCACAGGTTGTGCTCGATTGGGGCGCGAATCGTCTTCCATGAAGACAAATGCTTTGCCAATACGCTGCCGATATGGTTGCATATCGGTCGGTGGATGGCATTCACGTATCGTACAGCCGTTATGGCGCCTTCCATGACCACCAGCGGTGTACGTCGGCCCCACATAATGCCACCCCAAGACAGCTGGGGACCTCTACCTTGCTGCACTCCCTGGACAGTGTGTCTCCAACGAATGTGTCTAAATACCTTAGAGACACCCATCGGTGAAGAGAACGTGATGCCAATCCTGAGCGGTACATTCGGCATGTTGTTGGACCCATTTGTACCACGCTGCATGGTGACGTGGTTGCAAAGATGGACCTCGCCATGGACGTCGGGAGTGAAGTTGCGCATCATGCAGCCTACTGGGCACAGTTTGAGTCGTAACACGACGTCCTGTGGCTGCACAAAAGCATTATTCAACAACATGGTGGCGTTGCTGTCAGGGTTCCTCCGAGCCACAATCCGTAGGTAGCGGTCATCCACTGCAGTACTAGCCCTTGGGGAGGAGGGGGGGGGGGGCTGGGCGATGCGTGCCATCGGCAGTTCCTGTCTCTCTGGACACTTCCTTGTTGAGAACCCTTCCTGGCATAAAGTAACAATGCGGACGCGATGGCACCCCAGTATTGACCGTGTAGGCGTGGTTGAACTACAGAAAACACGTGCCCTGTACCTGCTTCCTGGTGGAATGACAAACTGATCGACTGTCGGACCCCCTCGTTTAATAGGCGCTGCTCATGAATGGTTGTTTACATCTCTGGGTGGGTTTAGTGACATCGCTGAATAGTCAAAGGACTGTGTCTGTGATACAATATCCACATTCAACGTCTGCCTTCAGGAGTTCTGGGAACCGGAGTGATGCAAAAGGTTTTGTGACGTTAATTTACTAAATACGTATACGCAAATTTTTTAGTGAGAGTTAGAAACGATACCAACGTGTACACAGATGATTCATATTTCTCATCACGGCACACGTGAAAGATTGTGAGTGAAACTGGATGAAGAGGACAGGGCGCAGCCCATACGTTAGTTCGGGAACTACGGACTGAGGATGAGCACGAAGCCGGGACATTTTTCCGATTGACGAGCGGCGAGGTGCGGTTTGTTGTAGACTCCGTTCATAACGGGACAAAAGTGAGACGAGCAGTAGGATTGCACCACAGTGATTGTTGCCTTCCGCTTCAGTGCAAGAGCTGGGACAACCTTACCTTAAAATAATTTTATTTCACAGAAACCGTCCATTTAAATGTACTGCGTTCCAATAACAATTAGCATTTTTCATGTGTTTCGTGTGGCAGCCTACAGTATCTCTTTCGCGACCTAGGTGTCTTGTACAAAACAAAAATGCGTATTTTCTAATAAAAGTGTAACAGTACAAAACGCTTAAAGAAGAACTTCCTAACCTTGGAAAACAACAACAGTACCGAAATATTGCGATCTCGTAACGTAAGCAAATCCTTCTGAAAACAGATTGAGGCATCTAGAGTCAGCAAGCCATTATGCATAGTACAGTACGGTAATATAGTAAAAATATCAAGAGCAGTATGTATTCTTTTTGATAAGAATTTCGTATAACCAGCAGAAAATACAATACTTGTTATGGGCATCTACCATGTGACACCATATCATACCACTCACAACTGAAGTTTCAACCTGAAAAGGTTAAGGGAAACGAAACAAGCAAGGTAATCCTAACATTAAAGAACAAATACTCAGCTGTTACGTCGAGCCCTGAAGAAAGTGCATAGAAGGAACCACAACTTGCCTCAATCTGTAGTACTAAGGAAAACATCTTAATAGTCTAAAAATAAACACTGTTAAACCAGTGTTAAGAAGCGAAGTGACCTACAATAGAGGCTTCAAACTACAGCTCAGTATCATTGTTCCCTAGCTTTAGTATGGTTTTTGAAATGGTTATTCTTTATAGGCTTTCCGCTCATTTGACTAAATAAATAAATGAAGCATGGCTTTAGGAAAGACTGTACTCCCTCCTGAATGAAGGAATGAGAACAACAGGCACAGTATTAAATCTTTCCAAAGCCTCTGATATAGTAAGCCGTGGATAGCTAATGAAATTTAAGGCATCGAACATCAAAGACTTGTCTATGGAGTCACTGTTAACATAATTAAATAGCAAGCAGTGCACCGTACTACTACTACTACTACTACTAATACTAATACTAATACTAATACTACTAACTACTACTACTAACTACTACTACTACGTGACAGTTCTTCCACTTTCATCTGGTAAGCTATGCTGAAGACACCACCCATTTTACCAGCAAAGCTGAGGAATTGGAGTAATTTGAAACTGAAGGAGTGACAGAAGTAACCACATGTTTTCCTACATTGAGGCCTAAATCCTGAAGTCAGTAAATGTATTACTAACATTAAAACAACTTGCTCTCGTGAAGATAAAATATGTGATATTACAAAGGAAGAAATAGGTGAAAAATTTCTTTGAGTCCTTCTGGACAAAAATTTTCGTCACGTAAACCACATATATTCTGTGTGCGAGAAAGTAAGCAGCAGGTTCCACCTGATAACTGAAGAGCAAAAACAGTTCCAGCTCAATCCTCAATCCTTAAACGTGGGATAATTCGTTAATCACGATGCCGAAGTGTGCGGCCGCGTGGCAGGCCTACACCTGAATACACTGTTGGTATTTTAGACAAGGGCAATGAGGTTAATGCACAGGCTAAGGTCCGGAGAGTCCACGTCTGACATATTTAACAATATATTCCTTATATTTGTATTAACTTACTATAGTTTTTTGTGAACAGTAAAAACGAAGCAAGCAAGTGTGATACACACAATTATGACACTAGAAGTGGGAAACAAGATCATGCAGAGGACAAAATTAAATATAAGAAAAGTCCATATTTTAATAGGTATATATGAGCAGCAGCCTTTTCAGTACTTGCAGGGGCAACAGTCTGGATGATTGACTGATCTGGCCTTCTAACACTGACCAAAACGGCCTTGCTGTGCTGGTACTACGAACGGTTGAAAGCAAGGGGAAACTACAGCCGTAATTTTTCCCGAGGGCATGCAGCTTTACTGTATGGTTAATGATGATGGTGTCCTCTTGGGTAAAATATTCCGGAGGTAAAATGGTTCCCCATTCGGATCTCCGGGTGGGGACTACTCGAGAGGACGTCTTTATCAGGAGAAAGAAAACTGGCGTTCTACGGATCGGAGCGTGGAATGTCCCTTAATCGGGCAGGTAGGTTAGAAAATTTAAACAGGGAAATGGATAGGTTAAAGCTAGATATAGTGGGAATTAATGAAGTTCGGTGGCAGGAGGAACAAGACTTTTGGTCATGCAAATACAGGGTTATAAATACAAAATCAAATAGGGGTAATGCAGGAGTAGGTTTAATAATGAATAAAAAATAGGAGTGCGGGTAAGCTACTACAAACAGCATAGTGAACGCATTATTGTGGCCAAGATAGACACGAGGCCCACACCTACTACAACAGTACAAGTTTTTATGCCAACTAGCTCTGCAGATGAAGAAATTGATGAAATGTATGATGAGATAAAAGAAATAATTTAGGTAGCGAAGGAAGACGGAAATTTAATAGTCATGGGTGACTGGAATTCGAGAGTAGGAAAAGGAAGAGAAGGAAACATAGTAGGTGAATATGGATTGGGCGAAAGAAATGAAAGAGGAAACCGTCTGGTAGATTTTTGCGCAGAGCACAACTTAATCATAGCTAACACTTGGTTCAAAAATCATAAAAGAAGGTTGTACACATGGAAGAATCCTGGAAATACTAGACATTATCAGATAGATTATATAATGGTAAGACAGAGATTTAGGAACCAGGTTTTAAATTGTAAGACATTTCCAGGGGCAGATGTGGACTCTGACCACAATCTATTGGTTATGACCTGTAGATTAAAACTGAAGAAACTGCAAAAAAGGTGGGAAGTTAAGGAGATGGGATCTGGACAAACTGATTAAACCAGAGGTTGTACAGAGTTTCAGGGAGAGCATAAGGGACTAATTGACAGGAATGGGGGTAAGAAATACAGTAGAAGAAGAATGGGCAGCTCTGAGGGATGAAGTAGTGAAGGCAGTAGAGGACCAAGTAGGTAAAAAGACGAGGGCTAGTAGAAATCCTTGGGTAACAGAAGACATATTGAGTTTAATTGATGAAAGGACGAAATATAAAAATCCAGTAAATGAGGCAGGCAAAAAGGAATACAAACGTCTCAAAAATGAGATCGACAGAAAGTGCAAAATGGCTAAGCAGGGATGGCTAGAGGACAAATGTAAGGATCTAGAGACTTATCTCACTAGGGGTAAGATAGATACTGGCTACAGGAAAATTAAAGAGACCTTTGGAGAAAAGAGAACCACTTGTATGAATGTCAAGAGCTCAGATGGAAATCCAGTTCTAAGCAAAGAAGGGAAAGCAGAAAGGTGGAAGGAGTATATAGAGGGTCTATACAAGGGCGACATACTTGAGGACAATATTCTGGAAATGGAAGAGAACGTAGATGAAGACGAAATGGGAGATAAAATACTGCGTGAAGAGTTTGACAGAGCACTGAAAGACCTGAGTCGAAACAAGGCCCCAGGAGTCGACAACATTCCATTAGAACTACTGACGGCCTTGGGAGAGCCAGTCCTGACAAAACTCTACCTTCTGGTGAGCAAGATGTATGAGACAGGCGAAATACCCTCAGACTTCAAGAAGGATATAATAATTCCAATCCCAAAGAAAGCAGGTGTTGACAGATGTGAAAATTACCAAACAATCAGTTTAATAAGCCACAGCTGCAAAATACTAACGCGAATTCTTTACAGACGAATGGAACAACTAGGAGAAGCCAACCTTGGGGAAGATCAGTTTGGATTCCGTAGAAATACTGGAACACGTGAGGCAATACTGACACTACGACTTATCTTAGAAGAAAGAGTAAGGAAAGGCAAACCTACGTTTCTAGCATTCCTAGACTTAGAGAAAGCTTTTGACAATGTTGACTGGAATACTCTCTTTCAAATTCTAAAGGTGGCAGGTGTAAAATACAGGGAGCGAAAGGCTATTTACAATTTGTACAGAAACCACATGGCAGTTATAAGAGTCGACGGGCATGAAAGGGAAGCAGTGGTTGGGAAGGGAGTGAGACAGGGTTGTAGCCTCTCCCCGATGTTATTCAATCTGTATATTGAGCAAGCAGTGAAGGAAACAAAAGAAAAATTCCGAGTAGGTATTAAAATCCATGGAGAAGAAATAAAAACATTGAGGTTCGCCGATGACATTGTAATTCTGTCAGAGACAGCAAAGGACTTGGAAGAGCAGTTGAACGGAATGGACAGTGTCTCGAAAGGAGGATACAAGATGAACATCAACAAAAGCAAAACGAGGATAATGGAATGTAGTCGAATTAAGTCGGGTGGTGGTTAGGGTCATTACATTAGGAAATGAGACACTTAAAGTAGTAAAGGAATTTTGATATTTGGGGAGCAAACTAACTGATGATGGTGAAAGTAGAGAGGATGTAGACTGGCAATGGCAAGTAAAGCGTTTCTGAGGAAGAGAAATTTGTTAACATCGAGTATAGATTTAGGGGAGTCGTTCCTGAAAGCATTTGTATGGAGTGTAGGCATGTATGGAAGTGAAACATGGACGATAAATAGTTAGGACAAGAAGAGAATAGAAGCTTTCGAAATGTGGTGCTACAGAAGAATGCTGAAGATTAGATGGGTATATCACATAACTGATGTGGAGGTATTGAATAGCATTGGGGAGAAGAGGAGTTTGTGGTACAACTTGACAAGAAGAAGGGACCGGTTGGTAGGACATGTTCTGTGGCATCAAGGGATCACAAATTTAGTTTTGGAGGGCAGTGGGGAGGGTAAAAATCATAGAGGGAGACAAAGAGATGAATACACTAAACAGATTCAGAAGGACGTAGGTTGCTGTAAGTACTGGGAGATGAAGAAGCTTGCATAGGATATAGTAACATGGAGAGCTGCATCAAACCAGTCTCAGGACTGAAGACCACAACAACACCAAACAACATATGGTTCAACAAGCTGCCACATACTTTAAAAATTTGTGAAACAGGGGGTTAGCTTTCCTAGTAAATACGTGTTTGTACTAAATGAATTCCAAGTCGAAGGCCCTCTATTGCAATATGTAATATACAAAGATGAAAGTATTATCCATCACTACTGTATGTATTATTTATATTAACTGATTACTCAATTAATGGATGAAAAGTGACCAGCTTAATGACGGTAACAGAACTTACTCTACCCAACACCACATCGGAAGTAGTTCACAGGGGTGATTTCTGAAGCACTCGATATAAAAACTGGCTTCAGACAAAGTGACAGCCTATCAGTACTACTCTTCAACTGTGCACTGGAATATGTAATGAGCGACTGGAATATGTAATGAGCGAATGGTAAGAAGGTAATCAAAAGAAAATAAGAATCGGGTGTGCGACAAATGAATGTTCAACTTCTTGGGATTTGCTGATGCTCTTGCTCACCTAGCCAACAATACTCTACACATAATACAGGTTAAATCGCTGCAAGAAACAGCACAGGAAATTGGACTTAAAATATCAGTTGGAAAACTAGATTACGTTGTCTTATCTGACGTACAAATTACAAAATAACAGGGAATCTAAACAGTTACGTATTGGACACCTCCCCCCCCCTCCCCCCCTGGCCGTGGCGTCAAAGATCCGTAGCACAGCCCTTTGTCTAGGTTATGCTACTAGGTGGCGAAGCCAACTAACCTGACAGTAGAAAATACGGTCGAGGTAACAAACTAACTAGTAGCGAAGACTAATATCTACATCTGCGCTATATTGAAAAACGGTTGGGGGGGGGGGGGGGGTCCAATACGCAACTTTTACACAAAACTGTTAATAAATATGAATATTTAGGTGAAATCGCAACAAACAATCTAAATGAAAACCGAAAATGGCAAAATACAACAATTGAAGAAAGAATAATACATTATTAAGGAACCAAAAACGCGTGTCTATAGATGCTAAATTAAAAAACTATGAAACAGTTACACGACCAGAAGTAACATATGCAGCTGAAAAATCTTCAAAACTACTACAGCAGAAATGGACCAAAGACAAAGAAGAATTAGGAGACCAACAATATCTCAGTAAATGGGCATCGGATAATATACATAGACATAGATAAAATCATTGGATAATAACTCCAAAGTAAACAATACACAAGAAAACACAACTAATAACGAACACCGTCAGGAAGAATCGCGTATCGTTCTTTGGACATCTCATGAGAACACCAGAGAAAAGAATTATTACAAAAGTAATAGAACAGTTGTGGAATAGTAAGAGCAACATTAAATGCGTCACAGAAATTTAGGAAGACATAAGAACTCATTTAGTTTTAGTTGGTACGAAGAGAGCTCGAGAATATTTAAAATCTCGCATGACGCGCACGCTCTGTAGCTTTGGAGTTTCGTGTAGGTCAAACTGACTGAGGTTAAAGCGTGGTATTGCTTCCACACCCTCTCTCTCTCTCTCTCTCTCTCTCTCTCTCTGCCCCTTTTTATGTGTGGTAATAGATTGATCCGTTGCATAATCCGAGCTCAATGTTAGATTCGAAAGTCACAATTTGGTTGAGAGTTGTCGAAGTCAACGAATGTGAATGGCAAATACAGGTTTTGGTAACAAATTCACCAGTAGCGAAGCCTCATGTTTTTTATCCGCGCCATACTGACAAATGTAACAGGTTGAAATACGTAACGTTTACCGGTAATGGGGGCAATTTACGTGCTCGGTACACCAGAAGTCTTCTATGGAATTGTTCGTCTCGACTTGCCCTCCACCACTCTGGTACGTTGTGAACAGCTACTGTTTACATCCTGCGTACCCCGCAATATGATACGCGTCCTCAAGCGGGAGGACCGGTCACGGGAGAGGCATTACAGAATTCTCACTGACGTTTAGCACTGATTCACTGTTTGCGTTTGAGAGGCTTAAATAAATCCGAATTATTTAGTCACTGTTGAAACCATAAGATTTCCCATCACGGACGACAATGCTAAAACTAGGTTGTAGTAAAGACGTTCCAAATCTAATTGTTATTACCCTCTCAGGCGTAAGATTAAATTATTTGACGAGTAGAGAACAAAAAGTTTCTAAGGAATCTAAGTCACGAAATATTTCTAAATCATCATCATCATCATCATCATCATCATCATCATCATCATCATCTCCTCCTCTTTCTTTTCTCAGACGTTATGTCTGGTCAAAAATGGAAAGTGACACGGACCTTGATCAAGCGTGACTTCCTTTTAACTGTACGGTATAAGTTATACTGCATTTAGGAACTTTCGGGTAATTGAACATGTATCAATAATCACGGATTTCTGTAGTTGCATATATAAGTTTGGATGTAGCTGTATTGCATTGATGTACTGGTGGATATTGTGTGGTATGACTCCTGTAGTTGATAGTATAATTGGCATAATGTCAACTTTATCCTGATGCCACATGTCCTTGACTTCCTCAGCCAGTTGGATGTATTTTTCAATTTTTTCTCCTGTTTTCTTTTGTATATTTGTTGTATTGGGTATGGATATTT
The DNA here is from genome assembly GCF_023898315.1 of Schistocerca nitens. Taxonomy (NCBI): domain Eukaryota; kingdom Metazoa; phylum Arthropoda; class Insecta; order Orthoptera; family Acrididae; genus Schistocerca; species Schistocerca nitens. The sequence continues at coordinate 1,290,217,306 of NC_064614.1, forward strand.
CGATTAGTTGTGTTAATTTCTTCTTTTTATTGGTGAGTATGATGTCAGGTTTGTTATGTGGTGCTCTTTTATCTGTTATAATGGTTCTGTTCCAGTATAATTTGTATTCATCATTCTCCAGTACATTTTGTGGTGCACACTTGTATGCGGGAACATGTTTTATTAGTTTATGTTGTCAGGCAAGCTGTTGATACATTATTTTTGCTACACTGTCATGTCTTCTGGGGTATTCTGTATTTGCTAGTACTGTACATCCGCTTGTGATGTGATCTACTATTTCAATTTGTTGTTTGCAAAGTCTGCATTTATCTGTTGTGGTATTAGGATCTTTAATAATATGCTTGCTGTAATACCTGCTGTTTATTGTTTGATCCTGTATTGCAATCATGAATCCTTCCGTCTCACTGTATATATTGCCTTTTCTTAGCCATGTGTTGGATGCGTCTTAATCGATGTGTGGCTGTGTTAGATGACACGGGTGCTTGCCATGTAGTGTTTTCTTTTTCCAATTTACTTTCTTCGTATCTGTTGATGTTATGTGAGCTAAAGGGTTGTAGAAGTGGTTATTATTACTATTATTACTATTATTATTATTACTATTATTATTATTATTATCATCATTATCATCATCATCATCATCATCATAAATACAGCAAGATTCTAATACTGAGTAGTTCCAACATTTAATTTTCCAAATACTAGCAAGTGACATGATGCTGGTAGTTATTAGTTTAATAAAACATTCACAAAAATGAAATACAATAGAATTTAGCTTACGTGATTTTAAACATAAAATTATTCAAAGAAAATTCGTTTAGCAAGGCGCTAATGTTGCTGATGGTGTTTGTGGTGTAGGGGATGGGAATTAATAACTAATATCAGATTGCATTCATGGGCAACATAATTCTGAGCTGAATTCTGTGCTCAATAAAAAGTCTGCGTCCCAGATTCAACTACGGGCAAACAGTATCTACTCAAGATTGTGACGTTTTCCTATCACTGCATAATTCGGGTTAAGAGGGCGATGATCAACAGCAGCATTCAGGAGTACAACGGTTCAAAGCCGTGTCCGTCCATCCAGTTTCAGGTTTCCCATGATTTCCCTAGATCGGGACGGTTCTTTTGAAAGGGCACAGCCGATGTCGTTCCCCATCCTTGACCCAATCCGAGCCTGTGCTCCGGTCTCTGATGATCTCTATGCCGACGGGACGTTAAACCTTTTTTTCCTTCCTCCTTTACAATACAACTATTACAGCTCTGTGCACACTTGAGCTAGACACACAGTTAACGAGTGAAAGAAACATGTTCAGCGCGCTAGGGACGCTTGAAGTCTCCCGGTTTGCTTGGGTAGCGTTGCCGACCCCGTTGTAGTGAAGGAAGTCAACGCGAACCGGTTTAAGAGAAAATAAGATTTCGAATGGCACTGCAAGAGAAATGAACCATGGCCTTCCTTCGCCCTTATCAGTGGAAATAAAGCGAAAATCGTAACTACAGTTTATCACAGCGAAATACATGGTTTCTAACGGTTGAAAGTGTCTGGGATTTTTGGAGTAAAATTTACTTTCTCCTACTTAGTGATATGTGCCTTGTTTCACGTAACTGTCTGCAACGTGTTTTGCTGCTTCACATCGTTCCTTTATTACGTGACGTATCTGGGAGTGGTTTTCATCTCTGCATTTGCTTAAATCGGTTGTTGAATACTGGTAAGAGAAAATCTGGAAATCGGAAGTACAACCGGTTCCAAGGGTTATTTAGCTTTTGATGTATTATTCCCGAACCTGCAAATATCTCTACTGGCTGCACAAGCGTGAAACAAAGCTTCGAGCTAGTATTTCCAGTACACGAGATAGCACGTGCCCGGTGCAAGCACAGGATACGACCGTTTGTGAGGTGCAACTTGAACAAACGCCTGAAACTGTTTTAACGACACTGTGCGTTCATCACTCAGGTGAAAACATGTAGAATCACGGGTAAGGTCTTCTGCAGGCCTTGAGAGTTCCGAGTAAGTGCAAGGGGCACAGAGGATAAATAAGTGACAAACGCAGTTCGCGAAATCTCGGCTTCTGCTCGATCTTTCTATTACCGCGACATTGGGCAGTAGTTCCAGGCCCTGTCTACCGACACCGCCCGACACCACTCTTCCTGCAAAATGTTCTTTGCTTACTTCTTAGGCAACGTGTTGCACGACCGACCATGCGGTGAGATACTCCCAGTGGAGTGACAAGGACGTCACTTCGGCCCTACATTCCTTTTTATTTTTTGTATCTGACCTCTTTGCTGGGATATAATTAAAGTAAGAAATTTAATAAAGCTAGGAAGTTTCCTTCCTGCTCCCTCTCCCTTATTTTGTCAGGCAAAGGGGACACTGTGGCCAGGCCTCCTACCCACTGGTTCCCCACCTGTTTTTAGTAGGAAGTGTCGAAACATGCAAATGGTTTAGAAATGGAAACAATAAAATCCAGATTCCGCTCCCATCGCCGGTAGAAAAAAGTGGTAAGCGTTGCGCAATGTGGATATGGAGTTTAGAGTTCACTCCATTCCATACTTTCGCCTGTCGCTTCACCTTCCAGCGAATACGTGCAGAAACAGCTTGTGGCAGCGGCCAACCGCAGCTCGCCGCTGACGTCACTCGCCTTCCGAGGAGTGTGTTTAGCGACTGTCACCTCCTTATTTCAAGTTGGAGTAATTGTCTTCCAGTTGCATGTTGGAGTTTGCGTACTTGAAAGTTAAGAATGGAAATACTTTAAGATGAAAGGAAACCACTCCCTGAAGGGCGAAAGTGTTTACTTGTTGCTAGGCACACACAAAAGGCCGAAAAGTTGCTAACTTTCGGATTTTATTTACTCCGCTTTACTTCTATTGCTCTAGCTCGTCAAAGGATAAAATCCTGAAGCTAGCAAGTTTTCCCCCTTTCGTGTGTGCCTATCGACAAACCGACGCTTCTGCTTTTCGGTGAGGGGGTCACCTTTAATCTAAATGACTGGGTGTTGTGTGGTGTCCTTAGGTTAGTTAGGTTTAAGTAGTTCTAAGTTCTAGGGGACTGATGACCATACATGTTAAGTCCCATAGTGCTCAGAGCCATCTGAACCATTTTAATCTAAACGATTAATTTCAACTATTTGTCTTTCAAAAAATTTTGTATGAAAATCGGGAGCGGAACCCAAAGACCCCAACCATGAAGCGTAGAGAGGATGTGATGTCGCCATGTCGTATCGTATGCCTTCCGCATGTCAAAAAAGACGGCAGGTAAAGGCCGTACGGATGACAGACTCCAGGCACACCAGATTATCGGCGGCAGAGCGGCCCTGATGGAACCCACCCTGAGACGGAGCCAGAAGGTCCTGAGAGTCAAAGTAGCAAACTCAACCTCTGGCTCACCATGCATTCGAGTAACTTGCAGAGAACGTTCGTGAGGCTAATGGGGCGGAATCTATCCACCTCCAGTGGGTTTTTGCTTGGTTTCAAAACGAGGATTATAACACTTTCCCGCCATTGCGACGGGAGCTCACTCTCAACCCAGATGCAGTTGAAAAGGTCTCTGAGGCATCGCTGGCAGTCCACCGAGGAGAGGTGTTTGAGCATTTGACAGCGGATGCGATCTGGCCCGTGAGCCATATCAGGGTACCCGGTTAGGGTACTTTGGAATTCCCACTCACTGAATGGAGCATTGTACGATTCAGGGTGGCGCGTGTGAAATTTAAGGTTTCGACGTTCCAGCCGCTTTTTCAGGGAGTGGAAGGCCAGTGGGTAATTTGTAGAAGCGGAACTCTGAGAAAAATGGTCCGATAAGCGGTTTGCAATTGTGTCTGAGTCAGTCCATTCAGCGAAAGCGCAGGTACGCTGACGAGGGTCTGATAGCCATAGAGTCGCCTGATCTTGGTCCAATCCTGCGATAGAGAGGTACAGAGGCCAATGGTGGAGACATACCTTTCCCAGCACTCCTGCTTGCATTGGCGAATGAGGGGGCGGGCTCGCGCACGGAGCCATTTAAATGCGATGAGGTGTTCCAATGAGGGATGCCATTTGTGATTCTGGAGTGTCCACCTGCGATCCTTAATCGCCTCCGGGATCTCGGGCGACCATCAAGGCACAGTCCTCCGCCTAGGGTACCCAGAAGAACAGGGAATGGCAGATTCTGCGGCAGTAACGATCCTGGTGGTGACCAAGTGAACCATCACATCAATAGTGTCATTGGAAAGAGGCTCAATAGTGGTAATGGAGGTGAACAAGTGAGAGGCAGCCTTATTCACTGCACATCTGCAGGGACACCGAGAAGAGTGATGCTGTGGCAGTGTCAGAAAGATCGGACAGTGGTCACTACCGCACAAGTCGTCATGCACACTCCATTGGACAGTAGATAAGAGGCTAGGACTGTAGATCGAAAGGTCGATGTTTGAGTACGTGCCACGTGCCAAACTGAAATGTGTGAAGGCACCATTATTTAAAAGATAAAGGTCAGGCTGTGCCAATACTTGCTCAACGATGATGCCTCGGCCTGTTGCCACCGATCCACCCCGCAGAGGGTTATGGGCGTTTTAGTCGCCCAGTAACAGAAAAGGTGGCGGCAACTGGGCTATCAGTGCAGCCAGGACATGATGTGGGACATGCTGTGGGACATCACCAGCCGGTGGAAGATAAAGATAGCAGGCAGTAACAGCCTGAGGCGTCCTCCACGCCCGAAAAGCAACAGCCTCTAAAGGCATTTGTAGAGGGACAAACTCGCTGTAAAGGGAGTGAAAGACGTAGATGCAGACGCCACCAGATACCCTCTCATAAGCTGCCCAGTTCCTACAATAACTCCGATAGCCACAGAGGGCGGGGGTTCGCATCGCCGGAAACCAAGTTTCCTGAAGAGCAATGCAGAAGAAAGGGTGAAGCCTGAGAAGTTGTCACAGCTCAGCAAGATGTTGGAAGAAACCGCTGCAGTTCCACTGGAGGATGACATTGTACATGGCCGATAACGGCGTGAAGGGACTGAGGAGGCAGATTACGCCACTGGGTCACTTGCTGCCACCAATTGAGTACCTGTGCGAGTGACATCCATTGTGTCTGAGATCTAGGTCCTCAGTGGACGCTAGAATCTCTACCTCGCCCTCAGATGCAGAGCTTGTAGGTTGCGGTGGGGTGAGTGGCACCGCAACTTCCTTCAAGTCTTCTTCTCGGACTTTTCTTGCTGCTCCGAGACGGAGGAGGATCGTGAAGCCCTATGACCAGCTGCTTGACGACACTTATGCCACTGCCAGGCGTCGTCCTTCCCACTTGTGGAAAGCTGGGATGGGAGGGATGCAAGGGACCCCTTGCGAACGAGAAGAGCTCTTGAAGTTAGACGCTTCTACGGCCTATAAGCGGGGACGGACGTCCCCAATGGGTGGGGTTGGGGGGTGGGGGGGGGGGGGGGGTGGGGGGTTGCTCCCGAGATAGGTGGTGCAGGAGCAATGGGGTGGGTAGTGCCCCCCATGGGCAAGGGGTCATGTGGAGTTTTACGGCTCAGTGAGCCGACTGGAAATCGCTGAACTGATAGGACTCTCACGGTTGTCTTAGCGGCAACATATGACGAAGTCATTCGCACAGGATGGAGTCGTTCATATTTCCTCTTAGCCTCAGTATAGGTCAGTCGGTCCAGTGTCTTAGATTCCACGATTTTCCGCTCTTTCTGTAAGATCCAGTAGTCTGGCGAGCAAGGTGAATGATGCTCTCTGCAGTTGACACAGATGGGATGCCGGGCACATGGAGTATCGCGATGTGATGGGCGTCCTCAATATCGACATGTGTGGCTGGAAGTACAGCGGGAAGTCATATGGCCGAACTTCCCACACTTAAAGCACCGCATCGGGGGAGGGATATAGGGCTTGACGTCACAACGGTATACCATCACTTTGACCTTCTCCGGTAATGTATCACCCTCTAACACCAAGATGAAGGCACCAGTAGCAATCTGATTATCCTTCCGATGAACGCGCCTGAAGAAATGAACACCTCGACGCTCTAAATTGGCACAGTGCGTCATCAGACTGCAAACGAAGGTTCCTATGGAAAATAATACCCTGGACCATATTTAAACTCTTATGGGGTGTGACGGTAACTGAAACATCCCCCAACTTATCACGAACAAGTAATCTTCGTGACTGGGCAGAGGATGCCGTTTTTATCAATACTGACCCAGAGCGCATTTTGGACAAGCCCTCCACCTCCCCATCTACATCTCCATCTACATGGATATTCTGCAAATCACATTCAAGTGCCTGGCAGAGGGTTCATCGAACCACCTTCACAATTCTCAACTATTCCAATCTCATATAGCGCGCTGACAGAATGAACAGCTATAGCTTTCCGAACGAGTTCTGATTTCCCTTATTTTATCGTGGTGATCGTTGCTCCCTATGTAGGGCGGTGTCAACAAAATATTTTCGCATTCTGTGGAGAAAGTTGGTGATTGGAATTTCGTGAGAAGATTCAGTCGCAACGAAAAACGCCCTTCTTTAAACAATTTACAGCCCTAATCTTTTATCATTTCTGTGACACTCTTCCCCCATATTTCGCGATAATACAAAACGTGCTGCCTTTCTTTGAACTTTTTCGATTTACTCCGTCAGTCCTATCTGGTCAGGATCCCACACCGCGCAGCAGTATTCTAAAAGAGGACGGACAAGCGTAGTGTAGGTAGTCTCCTTAGTAGGTCTGTTCCATTTTCTAAGTGTCCTGTCAATAAAACGCAGTCTTTGGTTAGCCTTCCCCACATCATTTTCTGTGTGTTCCTTCCAATTTAAGTTGTTCGTAATAGTAATACCTAGTTGTTTAGTTGAATTTACGGCTGTTACATTAGACTGATTTATCGAGTAACCGAAGTTTAGCGAGTTCCTTTTAGCACTCATGTGGATGACTTCACACTTTTCGTTATTCAGGGTCAACTGCCACTTTTCGGACCATTCAGATACTTTTTCCTATATCGTTTTGCAGTTTTGATCTTCTGATGACTTCATTAGTCGATAAACTACAGCGTCATCTGAAAACAACCGAAGACGGCTGCTCAGATTGTCTCCCAAATCGTTTATATAGATTAGGAACAGCAAAGGGCCTGTAACACTACTTGGGTGAAGGCCAGCAATCATTTCTGTTTTACTCTATGACTTTCCATCAGTTACTACGAACTGTGACCTCTGACAGGAAATCACAAATCCAGTCACATAACTGAGACGATATTCCATAAGCAAGCAATTTCACTACGAGCAGCTTGTGTGGTACAGTGCCAAAAGCCTTCCGGAAATCCAGAAATACGGAATCGATCTGAAACCCGTTGTCAATAGCACTCAATACTTCATGTGAATGAAGAGCTAGTTGTATTTCACAGGAGCGATGTTTTTTAAATCCATGTTGACTGTGTGTCAATAGACAGTTTTCTTCGAGGTAATTCATAATGTTCGAACACAATATATGTTCTAAAATCCTGTTACACATAACGATATGGGCCTGTAATTTAGTGGCTTACTCATACTACCTTTCTTGAATATTGGTGTAACCTGTGCAACTTTCCAGTCTTCGGGTACGGATCTTTCGTCGAGCGATCCGTTGTATATGGTTGTTAAGTTTGGAGCTAATACATCAGCTTACTCCGAAAGGAATCTAATTATTATGCAGTCTGGACCAGAAGACTTGCCTTTATTAAGTGATTTGAGTTGCTTCACTACTCCGAGGATATTTACTTCTACGTTACTCATGTTGGGAGCTGTTCTTGATTCGAATTCTGGAATATTTACTTCGTCGTCTTTTGTGAAGGCATTACGGAAGGCAGTGTTTAGTAACTCTGCTTTTGCAGCACTGTCTTCGATAATATCTCCATTGCTATAGCGCAGAGAAGGCATTGATTGTTTCTTGCCGCTAACATACTTCACATACGACCAAAATCTCTCTGGATTTTCTGCCAGGTTTCGAGACAACGTTTCGTTGTGGAAACTGTTTTAGGCATCTCGCATTGAAGTCCGCGCTAAATTTCGAGCTTTTGTAAAAGATGGCCATTCTTTGGGATTTTGCGTCTGTTTAAATATGGCATATTTGTTTCGTTGTGTCTGCAATAGTGTTCTAAACCCGTTTTGTGTACCAAGGAGGATCAGCTCCGTCGTTAATTTATTTGGTATAAATCTCTCAATTGCTGCCGATACTATTTCTTTGAATTTCAGCCACATCTGGTGTACGCTTAATATTAATGTGGAGTGAGTGGAGATTGTCCCTCGGGAAGGCGTCAAGTAAATTTTTATCTGCTTTTTTGAATAGGTATATTTTTCGCTTATTTTTCGGGGATTTGGAGATTACGATATCCAATCTCGCTACGACAACCCTGTGTTCACTAATCCCTGAATCTGTTTTGATGCTCGTTATTAACTTAGGATTATTTGTTGCTAAGAGGTCAAGTTTGTTTTCACAACACCATTAACTATTCGCGAGGGCTCATGAACTAACTGCTCGAAATAATTTTCAGAGAATGGTTTAGCACAATTTCGGATGATATTTTATGCGTACCTCCGGAATTAAACATTTATTTCCGCCAACATATCGTGGGTGAATTAAAATCACCACCAACTATTATCGTATGATTCGGGTACGTGTTCGAAATCAAACTCAAGTTTTCTTTGAACCTTTCAGCAACTGTGTCATCTGAATTGGGAGGTCGGTAAAAGGATCCAGTTATTATTTTGTTCCGGTTGCCAACAATGACCTCTGCTCATACTAACTCACAGGAAGCATCTATTTCAATTTCGCGACAAGTTAAACTACTTCTGACAGCAACAAACACGCCATCGCCAACCATGTTTAGCCTATCCTTTCGGAACACCGTTAGGTTCTTCGCTTTCAGTGCCTATAACGATTTCATCAGTGGTTTCTACTAGCGCTTGGAGCTCTGGCACTTTCCCAACACAGCTACGACAATTTACAACTGTTACATCAATGGTTCCTTTATCTACATTCTTCCTGTGTTCAGCCTGCTCCCTTTGTGACTGAATCCCTTCTTGTGTTTTCCCCAAACTTGTCCTCTAAATGCTCTACGAAGAATTGAGGCTTTGTCGACATGAATGACTCCCCATCAGCTCTCGTACAAACTAGGAACCGGGGCGAATAAGTGTTACTGCTATACTCAGCCTTACGCTCCTCGCACGGTGTGGCCAGGGAGGGGAACGATTTGGGATCGTATTTCTGAGCGTTGAACTTAGTCGAAGAATGCTTAGAGACTGCTGGCGGCTGGCCACCAGCGAGAGATGACGTACCACGCTTCACTGGGGGTCATCTGCCCTGATGCCACCCACTCCGACCAAGGGCCCTGCCCACGAGCGCCACGCAGCCTCAGCACGGGCGACCTGGCAGGATGGCCATTGCTGGGAGTCCCGGGGCCCCAGGGAGATAGGCCCCTACTCCTTGGCATACGTGGGGAGTTGGCGCAGGCATCAGCAGAGCGATCCCTGTGTTGTCAGGGGCTACAACCAACAGGGTACACGGCGGCCCGACCACAACGGACTGGCTACGGTGCTGGATATTAGGTGCAAGGAAGTCCATGGTCGCCGTCTCCGCAAAAAGCAACACTGCACAGTGCATAGTGGAAATCGCATCCAGGCAATGTACCATGTAAGGCGCCCTTCCCCAATTGTCTCGCTCTTCAGAAGAATTTGGAAATATGGAGGTCAAACCCGAGAGGGGACCATCACATATAGGCAGAAACGTTTGAGATTCCTCTTAGTCGCCTCTTACGACAGGCAGGAATACCGCGGGCCTATTCTAAGCCCCGAACCCGTAGGAGGGTAGTGCGCGTAGCAAACCATTATTTTTCACTTAAGAACTTACTCTAAAAATCCCTCAACACGCCGATAATTACGCCGTAGCTCTGTATTCAATCAGCAGTCACTAATAAAAATTCACATTGACGAAGCAACCTTGTTTTCGTTCGGAAACGCAATTACGACACAGACCATGATGGCAGTCCCGGGCTGCTGAGGGCTGGTAGGGTCCACTTGGACGCCGGCGGTGCTGCTCGCTACTGTGAACACACCTCGTGTTTCCTGCCGTGCATTGTGGTATCCATGCACACACCCTACTGACAGAAATCTTGAAATGCGATTTTTCTTCGCCATTTCACCTACATATTCTCCAAGACGTTTTGCCAACTTCCGAACCCTTCAAAAAAAACACCAAGTGTGGGAATATCAGCACCTATTTTGTTGCCACATCTACCCACCATTTCCTTTCCATTCATAAGTGAAACCTGAGTCTGATCGACACATTTGGTTAAAAATAATCTCATTTACTCCCACTAATAAGATTATAGTAACAATGTAAACGTCGAGCCCCTGAAGGGAATCTAATTGTAACTCACTCTTTTCTAGAAAACTTGTGAACAGACAAATGAAAAATTCTGCATTAAATGTTGATGCTTCTGCAGCTCGTTCCGAATTTTCTGCCTGAATGTTCAGCAGAGTTCAACTGTCAACTTCAAAGCCATTCGTGAACCATACTGACAGACCTATTTAGTGTCACTTTTTAAATTCTATTTAGCCGGCCGATGTGGCCGTGCGGTTCTAGGCGCTTCAGTCTGGAACCGCGTGACCGCTACGGCCGCAGGTTCGAATCCTGCCTCGGGCATGGATGCATGTGATGTCCTTAGGTTAGTTCGGTTTGAGTAGTTCTAAGTTCTAGGGGACTGATTACAGATGTTAAGTCCCATAGTGCTCAGAGCCATTTGAACCATTAAATTCTCTTTCAGAAATCTTCATTCTAATTTGTGAATCAAAAATTAAATGTGCTGCGGAATCACTCGCAAAAACAGTACTGCAGTGACGAAAATATCTATGGCCGACTTGATCCGTCTTCATGTCACCATACCGAGACTAAGTTATGGTTCATACATAGGGCAGGGAGGGCCCTAGAGGAGCTGTGCACCCAGCTTCCCAAGCCAGACAACCCCGACAGAAAATCAAGCAAGAGGTGGCAGCCCCATCACGTGACTTAACGTGCGCAGATGGTGTGTCTTTGGCAGTGTGGAATGTTAGACGACTAACCAACACAGAAAAAGAGTTACACCAAGTACGCAAGGAGAGGGAAGTATACACTGCAACAACAAAACTAAGAAAAAACTAAGAGGAACAAAAGATCTGACGGACTACACGATAGCTTACAGTGGCGTCCCACAAAGAAAACGAGCTAGTGCTGGAGCGGCAATTTCAGTCAATGATAAATGGAGACGGCAGATTCGTGAATGCAACCTCATAAATAAAGAATAATGACAGATTTCAAATTCCAAGAGATCGTCTAACAGTAAAAGCTGTCTACAGCCCAGAGAAGGAAAGGATGATCCTCAGAAAGTGAATAAAAATCAACAAGACGGACCAGGTTTTCATCACTGGTTATTTTAATGCAAGAGTTGGAAATCTACGTATACCAGTAATACCAGGCTTATTTGGAGGAAAGACCCTTGACAATAATGGAAATGAACTACGCACAGTTGTCTCCAACAATTTTAAAATTACTACCACATTTTACAAAGACAGTAACAAGTTTACATGGAGTGCACGAAGATTAATGTCTGTGATTGACTACACACTAATTATAAAATGAAGAATCTTGTACATGTTTATAGAGGACGAGACATAGGTAGTGACCACTTCCTTCTACGTAGTAAGATGAGGCTACCGCCAAAATGGAAGGAGACAAACTCGTAAAGAAACCAAACCAAGAGTTGTTCAAAATACATCATCTGTCGGAATACAGTATTAGGAAAGTTCTTCAGTACTGACTCCAAAGAAAGCTTGCTTTATTACCAGTCAGTAAATACATCGATATAGAATGGAATATCAAAACCGGCATCATTGAAGAAGCCCTAGAAGCACTTGGTAGAAGGAAGGAAACAGATGGGGAAAACTACTCAATTTGGAACACAGAAACTAAAGAAGCGATTAAACAACAACACATAGATTGTCAGAAGTTTCTACAGATGAAAACCTCAGAAAGTTTGCAGACGTACGAAATAAAGCAGAATGTTGCCAAACAATTACTGTGCAAAGCACACCAACGGTCATGGGACCCATTCATAAGCGTCTTAGAACACGATGTACAAGGCAGACAGCTATGTGCGTACGAGGTCATGAAAGCCCTCAACAAGGGAGAAAAAGACGCTGTCTCACTAAACGTTATAAGCAATGGATAAATTATACAGATCTGTGGTGGACACTGAAGCCCGAAAATGACACTCGAGAAAGTATGTACAATGAATCAGTAGATGCAATTACTACGGACGAACTATAAGACGCTTTGAAAGGCATGAAATATAGGAAAAGAATAGATGGAATACATGCAGAGCTAATTAAACATAGGTTACCACTAAATAAGACTTTACAATTAATAAATAAATGTTGATCGAACAAGTACCAGACCATTGGTATATAGCCGAAGTGCTCTCTTTCCAGGAAAGGGAAACAATGATTGTAGAAGCTATCGCGGCGTAAGTCTTCCAAACACTGGCTACAAACCATACAGATAGATCAATAACGGATGCAGAATATTACAAAAACTATTACTTCTGAAGAACATAATGGTTTTAGGTCGTTTGTGCACAGTCATTGTGGTTGTAATTGAAGACATCACAGGAAAAACACAGAATTTAATGTAGAAACCCATATGGCCTTGTCGATCTCCAGAAGCCCTTTGAACGTGTGAGCCGTGATAGCCTACGGAAGATTATATCGGAACATTGATACACGTACCACCTAACAAAGGTAGTGAGAAGTCTTTATAATAGCACCTGCATTGCAATAAACACAGGTAGGAATCTGTTAGAAGTTATTTAACCAAAGCATTAGATAAGAATGTGGACTATCACCTACCCTTTTTAATACTACAATGAGATTATCGCAAATGCAAATGTCCAAAGTAAGCAAAGGAATTAACATAACGAATGAGGAATATCTGAATGTACTTCAGACTGACCTCCGAAGATCAGTGTACCAGCTAACAAAGATCAATATACCAGCTGAACGTAAGTACATCTTTAGAATTTCTAGTATCAAAACAAAAATTATGGCATTCAGAGGAAAATCTCCAGTCAAGTCAAAAATGTTTTTGGACAATTCAGTTTTAGAACAAGTGTCTCAATTCTTACTTAGGCTGTGTTGTAAGTTTTGATTCGGACGCTGATATTGAAAATAAAATACAGAAATTTCAATCTCTCTGTGGCACCACTAGCAGAATACTGGGCTATAAAGCACAAAAAGAAACCACCATGACATTCTCTAAAGTAACGGCTGTTCCGGTGTTATCGTACACAATCGGAAGTTTGAGTTTTATTTTTATTTATTTTTTGTAGTAACCAAACACTAGAGATGGGGTTCCTAAGAAAGACAAAGAGCTGCACAAGAAGATACGAAGAATTAGAGGAGAAATATTTTCAGCATGAATGAAAAAGTTAAAAAAATTACGTGTAGATCGGAAGCAAACGCCTCATGAGATATTCAGATCACAGAATTCCTCAGACGATCGTGAACTACAAGCAGAATAGGAGATATTTGAAGGCCTGGAAAATGGTGGGTATGATTTTGTTCGAGAGGTCGTAACAGGCAACAGCCTCATCCTTCAAAGGATAATGATAGTGTGTGTAGGTGGCTTGTGGGATTTCTTTGCTTGAAACAGCTTGAATACGTGCATAAAAATCACTCGTAGGCGCAGCTCCGTCATCGATTGTGCAACAGAAATTTAAATTACGGTTGGTAGTTTTTTCTTAATGTAGGCCGACGAAGAATAAGCGACCAAGTTTTTGCAGGTTCGAAGACTAGGAACGTTCCGTATACGTTGCCACCTAAATAGCACCGAATGACTATATTTTCTCAGTTTTCGAAAACCCTTTTGACACTCTAAACATTAGAACAAAATACTGGGTTTCTTTCACTTCATGTGAGGCATTCTAGCACATTGCTAAGGTTCTAAGAATTTTATTTGGTGTGCCGTGAGGTGTTAATTTTTCCCTTTTAGGTTCACGTTTTTCCTGAGACAGATCCTTCCTTCAAAGTTCCAATGAAACGAAAAAAATTCTGATTTGCACTATCTTTCTACTCATTATGAACTCTTCGAACAAGTCCCTTGAGAGCTGTGTAGCGAAGCAAATCGGCAGTCTCTTCCATCCCCCCTCCGTTTTCTTGAACGTCCAGAACGTATCTTTCGTCTAGTAGAGCAGCAACCGTTACATTCACTGCAACGTATTACCTGCAAGTTATAGAACACGAGAGCGTATAATCCCTGAACTACAATTGCAAACCTTTTACTTAAAGTAACAAGATGTAAACATGTTCTGTCGTGTACCAGTATAGTTTTACTGTTCATTATAACGGATTCAGAATGGATGCAATTCATTGAGTTACAACACAAAGTTCAGTAGGTGACAAAATGCATAGCACTGTTTACGGGATTACCGAAAGGTTGCGATCCCACTGTCTGCTTTGACTCATGATATGAAAATACCGGCAATCTGGATTTCAAGCATAAAGAATATGTCCCTCATAGTGCCACTCATTGCATCCGCGAACAAACTGAAGTAACATGCGCAATAACGACTACTAAAAGCTCAAATTAACGGGCCAACCACGAGAAGTAGAAATTCTCGGTGGGAACAAAAGACTGTAAGAATAACACCTTTCCAGACCAATATTTATTAACCCAAAAAAACTAGCACACGAAATTCTGCACAGTAAGCACAATCCAAATACGCAAAACCAAAATCAGTGGCATTGTAACTTCACTTGACCTGTATTGCTTGAACGAAACCCTCGATACCAGATACCCACACACTTCTCCGTAAACCGATACCGCATATTTCACTTGGCAATTATGACAAAAAAAAGCCAACAGTGACAAAAACAAACACACTGAAATCGTAAAAACCCGTTGCGTAAACCTTCACTTACCATATCTAACAAGAAGGTCACAGTAAAACGAAAACTCTCCAGACATAGTACAAAAATATGACCAACAATGGTAAACCGATGTCGACGACACCTACCAACCACTACCTAACATCCGCCAAATACTAACAAGAAAACGCCCTAAATTAATGGAAAGAATCGTCCGTTATTGGTCGAAATAGTTGCTGGAAAATTATCACAGACAACTTCTCCCACTGCAGGAAGCAATGACCTGCTCGTACATTTCCTTAACACAGACAACGAATTTTATTTGCATTCCCTGTTACCTTCCTGAAAAATCTGAAAACGTATTATGCGAGGTTTGGTGGGATTCCAAACTTTTATTCTCACACCCTACACCCAGAGCTTTTCGAGATGGATGGATACGAAATCTAAAGTCAGATGACGGAAGGAAAACCTCTAATGCAAGAATTAACAGCGCAGCCACTGCTGAGGAGAAAAAAAAAAAATCAACCATCTATCGAGTCGAAACAGGCAAAACAATAATGTGAAATGTCGGATGTTTACTGTAAAAAAATATTCGCAATGAGCAAGCTATTATAAAAGTTTTATCAGAGGGAAGTTTTATTGAGTGAAAGATATCTGAACATCGGCCATTTTAATTTTACATGCATAAAATGTTTACAAGAACATCAACCAAAACAAGAACACTGTCATTTTCTTAAAATTTAACATCCCTACAAAATACAATTTACAAGAAATATCAGAGTTCACTTACCATGGCTGTTAACTTGATGAAATACTCCTCTCGCCGCTCAAAAAACTCTCTCCACTCCAAAAAACACTCTCTCCACTCCAAAAAACACTCTCTCTCCACTCCAAAAAACACTCTCTCTCCACTCCAAAAAACACTCTCTCCCCACTCCAAAAAACACTCTCTCCCCACTCCAAAAAACACTCTCTCCCCACTCCAAAAAACACTCTCTCCCCACTCCAAAAAACACTCTCTCCCCACTCCAAAAAACACTCTCTCCCCACTCCAAAAAACACTCTCTCCCCACTCCAAAAAACACTCTCTCCCCACTCCAAAAAACACTCTCTCCCCACTCCAAAAAACACTCTCTCCCCACTCCAAAAAACACTCTCTCCCCACTCCAAAAAACACTCTCTCCCCACTCCAAAAAACACTCTCTCCCCACTCCAAAAAACACTCTCTCCCCACTCCAAAAAACACTCTCTCCCCACTCCAAAAAACACTCTCTCTCCACTCCAAAAAACACTCTCTCTCCACTCCAAAAAACACTCTCTCTCCACTCCAAAAAACACTCCCTCTCCACTCCAAAAAACACTCCCTCTCCACTCCAAAAAACACTCCCTCTCCACTCCAAAAAACACTCCCTCTCCACTCCAAAAAACACTCCCTCTCCACTCCAAAAAACACTCCCTCTCCACTCCAAAAAACACTCCCTCTCCACTCCAAAAAACACTCCCTCTCCACTCCAAAAAACACTCCCTCTCCACTCCAAAAAACACTCCCTCTCCAGTCCAAAAAACACTCCCTCTCCAGTCCAAAAAACACTCCCTCTCCAGTCCAAAAAACTTCTCTCTCTCTCTCTCTCTCTCCACTGAATAAACAAAACTCGTCTCTCCCCTCCAAACAACAGAACTTCCCTGCAAACAACAGTAACAACAAAACTTCTCTCAAAACAACAGCAACAACGAAATTCAAAACAACAGCAACAACGAAATTCAAAACAACAGCAACAACGAAATTCAAAACAACAGCAACTACAAAATTCAAAAAAAACAGCAACAACAAAACTCCTTTCTCCAACTCTGTGCATACAATTTCACAACGCCGCAATACTTGGTGGACACTATAGCAATCAAGTAAGACGAATAACCCTCAGCTTTTCGTGTCATCCGTTGCAACCGTCAGGCAGATCACGTGACTCGATAGCAGCGCCTCTCGTGGCGCCCCACCAACCGACCGTCTGACAAATTGGCTGTGTGTCGGTGTTTTGACTGACCGACCGACGAACTTTCATTGTCGGGATGTCGGGCGCGTCGGACCAGTCGACAACCGACTCAAGAAATTGAGTCGTGTGTAGCGCGATCGTGCCAATCGCGTGAGTAAAACTCCTGTTCTGACACAGCTCTCGGAATTAAATACTGTTGTAATATACATTTAGCGTTTTTGGAGAAATTCAAAGACTGCAGATGTTTTCGCGACACATCGGTGAAGAGTATAACAATAGAGATGCAAGAAATGAGGCACTTATTCCATTTTTTAACGAATCCATAATGGTTTCTCCATGTGCAATACGAGATTAAGTCTGTCGATCTTCTTTTTCTGTTTTTAGATTTTAATTTCCCTGTAGACCAAAGTGTGGACTCTTTAATTTTTATTTATTTATTTATTACCATTCAAACGCCGAATGAGGTGGCGCAGTGGTTAGCACACTGGACTCGCATTCGGGAGGACGACGATTCAGTCCCGCGTCCGGCCATACTGATTTAGGTTTTCCGTGATTTCCCTAAATCGCTCCAGGCAAATGCCGGGATGGTTCGTTTGAAAGGGCACGGCCGACTTCCTTCCCCGTACTTCCCTAATCCGATGAGACCGATGACCTCACTGTCTGGTCTCCTTCCCCAAAAACAACAACAAACAATAGGGTGGCACTATAATCGCACACTGCAGTCGGTTCGGACGTGTGTAGGCTGCGACCAATTTGGGCATTCTGTCATCCGATAAACTGGTGTGTGTGTGTGTGTGTGTGTGTGTGTGTGTGTGTGTGTGTGTGTGTGTGTGTGTGTAGGAGCCTTGTATATTGAAATACTGTTCATTTAGACCCTAACAGATGCCAAATCTCGAATCCTGCCTCGGGCATGGATGTGTGTGAACCAAGTGTGTAAGTTCTAGGGGACTGATGACCACAGCTGTTAAGTCCCGCCGGCCGAAGTGGCCGCGCGGTTCTGGCGCTGCAGTCTGGAACCGCGGGACCGCTACGGTCGCAGGTTCGAATCCTGCCTCGGGCATGGATGTGTGTGATATCCTTAGGTTAGTTAGGTTTAACTAGTTCTAAGTTCTGGGGGACTAATGACCTCAGCAGTTGAGTCCCATAGTGCTCAGAGCCATTTGAACCATTTTTGATGCCAAATCCGTATTTCCTGCATCCCGACGCTGAGCTGCCTCTGTTTCCTTTGCCTGGTCTCTGATGACAGCCAGCGCAGCTGGATAAATGTTTTCGTTCTGGCGCTAATTTTAATTACTTCCGGATGAAAAGTAGAGAATCGTTACCAAAGTATGGCCCACAGGTTCTTAGTGGCACCAATTTCCGTGGACAAATTGTGGCTCCATAGATCTGGACAAAAATTAATTCCAATTTCGTAGCTGGGGGGTGGAGGTTGGAGTTTATCGTGCTGTCGACAGCGAGACCATTAGAGACGGAGCACAAGCTGGGACTACGGAAGGGTGGACTAGGACGGCGGCCGTGACCTTCCACAGGAACCATCCCGCCATTTGCAGTAATCAATTTAGGGAAATCACGGAAATCCTATACCTAAATGGCCGAACGCAGGTTTGCACTGTCAACCTGCCGAATGCGAGTCTAGTGTGCTAACCACTGCATTACCTCACTCGATAATTTCATAGTAGTTTGAAGGAACGATTCTGAGGTTACAAGCAAACCTCCGCGAGAAATCGTGGTCAGCCAAACAACCGAACTTCCCTCAAGCATTGCCAGTAACTCCTCAGCGTGTGTCGCCAGTGATCTGTCGTAATGTTGCTTCGGTATACTACATTCCTGGCAAGGTATAGTATTGAAATCCTTCAACACTGAAGTCAGAAGCCTATTATGAGATATCGTAATCTGCTGCTGCGAAATCTAGATTTTCGAGCCCTTTCTCTCATTCAGTTAGTATCAGTGTCTCACTGTCAGTAAAGGACCCTACCCTACATATGCGCCGGTTTATCGACCGACCGATAAATTGTGCGTGTGTAGCTTGTTGACCGACCGACCGACTAACTGTACGCCTGTAGGCTTGTTGGTTTGTTGGTCTAAAGAGCGATTTTCCTTTGCGGTGGGTTGGTTAGGTAAGACCAGCAGACAGCCGCACCCGCCTGCCCACGGCCCCATTCGCCGTACAAACTGTGTAGCCTGTGGTGCGAGCCGCCCCCTACAACGGTTCCTCTTCAGTGACTACGCGCGGGATTCAGTGCGCGCCGAATGTGGCTAACATGGCAGTGTGCGAGGCAGACGAAATTTTGACGACAGAGTTTTTGGAAAGTTTCGAGTCTTCAGATGTATGTGGGACGTGCCGTGCGAGGAGTATAGCAATAGAGGGGTAAGAAGTCAAGTGCTTCTTTCATTTTCAACGAATCTGTAGTAGTTTCATGTGGCAAACAGAAAACAAAAGGTACCCACTTTTGTGAATAACTGTTAGTCGTCTGTCTCTGTTTTATTTCCAATACTCGTCGGAAAGCAAGTCAGATAACCTTAAATAGGGGCAGATTGGATTTTTATTTAATTTCCGATACGTATCGAAAATAAAAACTAAAAACCGAATTATAGGCAGTAGACGGACTCTCACACTTGGTTCATAATTAGAAGTGTTACAAAAATTCTACCTATCGTCACCCCTCCTGCTATGAAGAGCAAAGTGAAGTACTTTTCTCAAGTTCTAACAACTGTTAAGTGTTTCATTTCTTATGAATATGTTGCTTAATTTATTACATATGCACCGCCGGCATCTGCAGTCCTCCTAATCTGAAAAGAGTTTCTTGAACTTACAAGGGCTACTATTAGTATTACATACGAACATAAATTCATAAAGTTTACATGAATACAATTTAATTTTCGTTTCGCTTCTGCTATATCATGAATATTTCCTCAAGCAACTATGAATCACCTTGCAGATTTCAAGAGTCATTTTAGGTAATTTTGGGGATAAATTGCGCCGAATCTGAGATCCTCGTAAATTCCAACAGTGGCTATAAATCGTATGTAGCTATCGTTTGACGACGTTGAGGAGCTCCGAAAAGCAATTTTCATCCATTCTTAAATAATTCCGAAAATCTTCGTGTCTCAGCTCAGTCAGTAACAAAGCGTAGGTGCATTTGGTCCATTGCATTAGCCATGACGGAGTAATCGAGCACAAAATGCGAGGTGTGCTGAGCACAGCCTATCTGCACAGCCTGCCCACACCAGTCAAGAGTGGCAGAGCGTAGAGGCCATGGCCGAGTCCTAGGTAATGTTTGACTCCAAAAACCTTAAACGTGGCTTCATCCCTGCGCAACTACATCCGGCACAGGCTTCTCATTCGTGGTGTATTTGTAATCATGCAGAGTGAGGAAGCCTTTGCAGTAACAAGTAAAACTGAAACCAATGCGTAAACGTAGAGGAAACGGGAGAGTCCAAAAAGAGAAGTAAGGAATAAATATTTGTTGTAAACTAAAACAGAAATTCTATAGCATGTCACTCGTAAACTGATGGTTGTTTCCAGTCGGGAACAACTCATTTAAAGGAATACAGTTGTAAGAAATCCCATACTGACACCACCTTCAGGAATGTAGGTTGAAATAAAAAACGAAGTTTGTTGCAATGTGCGCTAAAGAAGTGACACCTTTTAAAGGTGAGAGGTGTTTCTGATGAGTGTCAAAAAAAAGCTAAGAATTAATTCATCTAGGTGCAAATTATCGAGAAGTCAGGGTTCAGATGTTATGTCAAATATTTCTACTATAAATAGGCACGTCAAAGAAGAGGCTTCTTGCAGTCCGAAACCGTAGAAGAGCTTCTGTTATAAAGTTATTAATAAAAAATTGTCTACGACAGTTGACATACGTGGACTGATTCGTATAAAAGGTGCATTATTTGACACAGCACATTACATAAACACAGATTGGTCTCTTGTGAATAACGTTCTATTTCTGAGTTACACACGGACAAGGAAAAAAATTCCCGGATTTTTCCCGGATCTCCCGGTAAAAATACACTTTCTCCCGGGTGAAAATACACTTTTTCTGTGTTCAGTGACAGTATACTTTCCCTCGGAACTGTAAAACGTATCCTTTGAATGGATATGGTTTTATACAGCAGCGTAGAATTACCCTGCACTTTATAAAACGAAACTCAGAGCGAAAAAACACGTTTTGGAAGGATCTTTGATGTGCAGCAACATGTACGCTGCGTATTTTCGTATCACGAAAGTATAAATTTAAATTCCAACAACAGGAAAATTTAATGGTTTAAATTAATATACGTAGTGTTGCTATAAGAAAAGCAAAGTTTTCGGATATAATTGTCTCGAAGATTAATAAACTAAAAGAGAAGCTAAGCTTTCAAATGTAATGTTGATTTGTTTAGGGCATGTTACACTTTCAGATACATCACACAAATACGCCAGTAAAATTTTTAATACGACGTAAATGTCTAATCTTCTGGGCTAGAAATTATTCTAAATGGCTCGTCATCAAAGAGTTTATTTTTAAAAGAGAGCAAACGCTCTGTGATACAGGAAATTCATAGTACATTTTCGCACATAGTTCATCTTCCGTAATAGGATATTTACTTTGAAAATAACGCTTTTCGAATAACTGTTCGCAATATTTTCCCGCGACTTGTTAGAAATAGATTTATTTCAGCAGTTGCACGACAGCGCCAGATAAGAGGCGTCACCGCCCTTGCGCAGCTATAGTGACGTAGAAAGCCCTTGTGTTCGTACGTGTAAAACATTAAAAGATCTTACTTTTTGTCATAAAAGAAAAAAGACGTGAGATGATACTCAAAGAGCGTCGGAATTTCGTGAACCGTACTGAAATGCATAGTTCGCCTTGCAGTGCACATTCGTATGTCCAGATTCCCAATGACGTAGGCCTCGACCTGATATGAAGCTTTTCAGTGTGGTTTTCTGGACGTAAATTTTCTTCGAGTACCTGTACTGTGTTGTCATGTTTAGTTCTTTGTTATGGCATAATGCAATAAGTGCTAGAAGATTAAGACGTGCACTTGACACGCAGTGAACAGTTGAAACTAGCCAATAGTGTGGAATTAAACACTTCGTGTCAATGCCTTCAATGCCTCAGCAGGAAACTCTAATAAAAGCCAAATTTCTTTAGCAAACCGACAAAAATAACTTTATTGTTCTGCAAGGCGATTAATGCTTGACTGTCAGAAAGGTGGAAATAAAATAAAATCTGAAACTAGTAACATTTTAGCCTTCCGTAATTACGTGAATATATTTTAATTCACTTAATAGCTCCCAGCCACAGGAATCCGTCTTGTTTTCATTTGATGTGAGAGCAGTAAACGAAGAGCAAACAGAAAAATCACTAAATGTAAACAAGTCACGTGGAGACAACACCCCACCGTCACCCCTATGACTGACTGCTCTGCGCATCAGAACGTAAACTAAAAAAAGACCTTTCAAAAATAAGTTCATTTTGTAGCGCACAACTTTCTGAAGTCTGATACATAAAAAATATATCTTCGAGGAAATGTAAGACACGTTATTTGGTCTCAAGTGTGCAGTGCAGTGCCACGCCTCTTCAAACAACATTCTTACAGCGCACGTCACTGTATTTCGCTCTGTGGAACTGAAACGTATACATTTTGTAATGGATGCCACCAAACTATTTCAGGTCAGTGGAAAATGAAATGTCCTGTAGTGCCTAGCCTGCTCCCAGTCGGCCGGTTTGACATTCTGCACAACCCCTCGCAATTAATACTGGATAGGATTATTTGTAACCAGGAGAACAAGAACTCTTCAGAAAATCTGGACTCTTTATTGCCTTTTAGCTAATAACTTGTTCTTCTGTGTAACATAAACTTAAATATAGGATACCTGAAACCAGTAAAGACAGGAGAAAGGCAAAAGAATACACATTTCTTCAATCCTTAGGTCCTAGAGATTTTTCTCTCTAATCTTGGTGCAACTTTACATGGCGTTCTTTCCTTTCTGCCAAAGAACTATTACCTTATCAAAGTTCGTCAAACTTTCTGCTACATGAAAAACGTAAATGTCGTTGTCTAATACTGAAAAAGTATGTAATACAATCAGTACCCAAGACTGGTGGTGTGGTTTCTCCATCTGATTGTCTATTTTGTCACTGTGTTCCGGATAAAACAAAATAGGCCTTTCTAATATTGCAGCAATTGTAACACGCACCAAATAAGCGACACTGTTTTGGCAATAATGAACATTTTTATAATACGACAATAAATTCACGAAGTACTAATACGGAATACCTATTTGGCCTACTACAAGCAAAAAACTTTAGGTTAGGAAATAGTTTCACAGTTCATTCATGCGCTCCAGTTTCTCATGCACGAGAATGAAAAGTCGTAGAACGAAATTTTTGTATAAATTTGGAATCGTCATATTCTTCCACAATCTGTGTGATGTCCCCGTTTCTTCTCCTTCCTCGTTCTAACAAACAGTCTTGTCACTAATTCTGTAACTATTCCCACCACCGTCAAAACTCATTCTCCGGTTAACTTTGCTAAACCTGCCACAATCACCGGTTTAGTTATCCAGCGATTATTCACCGGTTAGGCGTTATTACGAGTTCGTACAATGCGTTTCTCGCGCTACTTCCAGAATGGAACTTACGCGGCTGCTAGTCGGGGACTGCAATTGGCTCTGTCTAGTGTAACGATCTGGCCAAAAATTTTCTGTCAAAATTTCACTTTCTTGGATACATCGAGAAGATAGTACGTAATCTTTCTTACCTGTTATTCCTGTTAGTCGTTTATTTCCACTCTGGTAGTCTGAATCTATGGATTTCGCTAGTGATTATAACAACGCTGAACATTCGCAAACCGAATCAACCACATAAACAAGCAGCAGTTGGCATTCTCCGCTTGTTTTATTCCGCTCAGCTGGTATAGCCCCGTCCCGTTTTGTCTGCAGTTCGTAGAGACGTCACGTACAATATGCAAGCATTCAAAATCAACTAATTCGTTCAGAAATCAATTAGAATGTGTTCAAATACCAGCAGGGGTGTGTTTGAAAATCATATGAATCATCGGTAGACCGACGTGCGCTGGATGCTAGGTGCTTTGTGAAACAAGGATTTTTCTCTCCAGAATATGAATTTGCTCCCCTCCCCCCGAAATTTCCACCCGGTTCAGATGCCCCGGTACCCCCCCTCCAACTAGATACGGGCCTGCTGCGCACGCGTGAACCTGACAGCTTGGGCGCGCCAGTAAAATTTTTCCGGGTACCATGTGGCTGGTTGCTGCTACTGCTACTTAGACAGCCAACAGCCACATTTCTGTAGCCAGAAGCAGGAGAAGGTAATAAAAAGCCTTCGACACATTCTGCTGCTGGCAGACGCTTGTACGAGCACTGTTATTTTATATGGTGCATTTCCTTTGCAATTTAAGGTTTAATTTCGTTCTTTTTTCTCTCATTCATGTTTTAATCCTGCAGTATTATTCTGCAGTAGCGGGATGCAGTAATATTCTTTATTAGAGTATCGGTTCTTACCAGTCAGAATTACAAAAAATTAACTGAAAACTTAAACAGCGAAAAATTCCCGGAATTCTAAAAAATTCTCGGGTTTTTCCCGGTTTCCTTCCGGATGAAAAAATTCCCGGCTTATTCCCGGATATTCGGGTTGTCCCGGATCGTAGACACCCTGAATTTATAACCGAATTCCCGGACGTTAAGCTGACCGGAGTAAATACTATGAAAGACGCACAGGAGAGGATGACTGATACTAAATTTCGCCGGACATGTTGCATAATTTTGTTTTTGTCTCTGACCAGGGTTCCAATAAAATAAGTTTCGGAAAATCGCGAAAGCCTTCTCTGTAGTGCTCACTGTGTAACAGCACTTAGAACATTTGAAGAAAAGTGGCTCATGCTTCGAGCCGAGGTTCTGCACATGCTGGAACAGTTTGTGCACTATGCTAAACTATAAACTGTGCAACGAATTTGCTTTAGTGAAGGATAATAATTCCACTTACAGATTAGAGGTATTAGAATGAACTTGCAGGAAGAACTGTAGATTTCCTGAAGGGGCTACATATGAATTAGAAGGCAAAAAAAACCTACAATCCAGTTAGTTCTTATTTGGTTTTACAAATCGCAGAAAATATGCAGCGTCAAAGAAATGATTGTGAGGTAGCTGGATTACTGCAGTTACATGTTATGTTTCATCACGATACGAGAAAAAATACTCGTATTTAACTAGTGTAGTTGATGTTTCTTGGTAGATATGTATTTCTTAACGTGAGGAACATGGGATTAAAAATACCGTCCTGACTTCACTTCCAACCATGAATTTGCTAGGTTCGTTTTGTTGTTTCCGTTATCCCAATATGTTTGACACAAATGAAAATGTGTGAGGAATGTGTGGAAGCAGTTCAGGTACAACATACAACAATTAACGTGGTCGTTTTTGTGTAGTTGGTGTATTGCGTCTCATAGCGAAACGAAGTACTGGGCACAAATTAAAGTGAAGGTAGCCACAGAGGTCCAGTGTGGGCTGTAATTATCGTATGGCAGCGAAACTTGAAACATACTCTAATGAGATAATACGGAACCGAATAAAGCTCGAAAAAATCAGTTCTAGGTTTGGCCACCAAGTGCAAATCTGCGGCTGTGAATGCAAGAAAGACGTATGGAATCGTCTCTGTACGTAACGAATTAGAAATTGGACATGGGCATTAAGGTCAAACAAGTGGAGAGGCACAATCATTTTATTACTAACCGCCACCTACACAATTTGTTCAATATGGGCACCAGTGACGTCGACGAGATGTTGAAATTTTATTGTAATTTCAACATTGCCAATGACGCGGCAGCATGCTTCGCAATTTCTGTTTCATCACTAAACTGCCCCTCCACTACTTTGCAAGGACCATATACTTTATTCGAAATGTAGGTAAATCTATTCGTTGTTAGTTCTCGAACATTTACACCGAAATATACCAGACAGCGATCTACATATTTCCAGCACTTCCTAGGAAGTTCTGGTCTTACGTTAAATCAGTAAGTGGCTCGAAACAGCATATCCAGACACTCCGGGATGATGATGGCATTGAAACAGAGGATGACACGCGTAAAGCTGAAATACTAAACACCTTTTTCCAAAGCTGTTTCACAGAGGAAGACCGCACTGCAGTTCCTTCTCTAAATCCTCGCAAAAACGAAAAAATGGCTGACATCGAAATAAGTGTCCAAGGAATAGAAAAGCAACTGGAATCACTCAACAGAGGAAAGTCCACTGGACCTGACGGGATACCAATTCGATTCTACACAGAGTACGCGAAAGAACTTGCCCCCCTTCTAACAGCCGTGTACCGCAAGTCTCTAGAGGAACGGAGGGTTCCAAATGATTGGAAAAGAGCACAGGTAGTCCCAGTCTTCAAGAAAGGTCGTCGAGCAGATGCGCGAAACTATAGACCTATATCTCTGACGTCGATCTGTTGTAGAATTTTAGAACATGTTTTTTGCTCGAGTATCATGTCGTTTTTGGAAACCCAGAATCTACTATGTAGGAATCAACATGGATTCCGGAAACAGCGATCGTGTGAGACCCAACTCGCGTTATTTGTTCATGAGACCCAGAAAATATTAGATACAGGCTCCCAGGTAGATGCTATTTTTCTTGACTTCCGGAAGGCGTTCGATACAGTTCCGCACTGTCGCCTGATAAACAAAGTAAGAGCCTACGGAATATCAGACCAGCTGTGTGGCTGGATTGAAGATTTTTTAGCAAACAGAACACAGCATGTTGTTATCAATGGAGAGACGTCTACAGACGTTAAGGTAACCTCTGGCGTGCCACAGGGAAGTGTTATGGGACCATTGCTTTTCACAATATATATAAATTATCTAGTAGATAGTGTCGGAAGTTCCATGCGGCTTTTCGCGGATGATGCTGTAGTATACAGAGAAGCTGCAGCATTAGAAAATTGTAGCGAAATGCAGGAAGATCTGCAGCGGATAGGCACTTGGTGCAGGGGGTGGCAACTGTCCCTTAACATAGACAAATGTAATGTATTGCGAATACATAGAAAGAAGCATCCTTTATTGTATGATTATATGATAGCGGAACAAACACTGGTAGCAGTTACTTCTGTAAAATATCTGGGAGTATGCGTGCGGAACGATTTGAAGTGGAATGATCATATAAAATTAATTGTTGGTAAGGCGGGTACCAGGTTGAGATTCATTGGGAGAGTGCTTAGAAAATGTAGTCCAGCAACAAAGGAGGTGGCTTACAAAACACTCGTTCGACCCATACCTGAGTATTGCTCATCAGTGTGGGATCCGTACCAGATCGGGTTGACGGAGGAGACAGAGAAGATCCAAAGAAGAGCGGCGCGTTTCGTCACAGGGTTATTTGGTAACCGTGATAGCGTTACGGAGTTGTTTAATAAACTCAAGTGGCAGACTCTGCAAGAGAGGCGCTCTGCATCGCGGTGTAGCTTGCTCGCCAGGTTTCGAGAGGGTGCGTTTCTGGATGAGGTATCGAGTATATTGCTTCCCCCTACTTATACCTCCCAAGGAGATCACGAATGTAAAATTAGAGAGATTAGAGCGCGCACGGAGGCTTTCAGACAGTCGTTCTTCCCGCGAACCATACGCGACTGGAACAGGAAAGGGAGGTAACGACAGTGGCACGTAAAGTGCCCTCCGCCACACGCCGTTGGGTGGCTTGCGGAGTATGGATGTAGATGTAGACATAGTGCGTAATTGACGATCTTCCCCTATGCAGATGGTGGTCACAGAGCATTCCCACATTCTTAGGATAAAGTTAGAGACTGAAAGATCTCCTCACATTGTCTCTGACCGACCCTTCCTGCAGCACAACTATTGTTCCATACCAATCTTGCTTACGCTACTGATAAAAGTGCACAAGATTCCTCCAGATGCATCCATAACGAGGAAGTTAGTTGTGTAGTAGTAAATCTGAAAGCGTTGTAATGTAATATACAGATAAGAACAACAAGAAACTTGCGGTTTGTACGTCTGGAGTTTGAAGCATTTCATGTAAATCAACTGCGCTATCAATTGTAAATCGTTCTAGTGTCTAGGGTCAATACCAAGAAGGTATTGGCAAGAGAGAACATAAACACATGCACTCCTAATGCTACACAGTTCTGCACATAAGCATGCTATAATGTTAGAGCGGTGTGCTTTCCTACCTATTAGTCGTGTGGAATGCAACGCTATTAATATTCCAATATAAGAAATATACACTATGTGATCAAAAGTATCCGGACACTTTGCTGAAAATGACTTAAAAGTTCGTGGCACCCTCCAGCGGTAAAGCTGGAATTCAACATGGTGTTGGCCCACCCTTAGCCTTGATGACAGGTTCCGCTCTCGCAGGAACGTTAAATCAGGTGCTGGGAGGTTTCTTGGGGAATGACAGCCCATTCTTCACGGAGTGCTGCATTGAGGAGAGGTAGCTATGTCGGTCGGTGAGACCTGGCACGAAATCGGCATTCCAAAACATCCCAAAGGTGTTCTATAGGATTCACGTCATGGCTCTGCAGACCAATCCATTACAGGGATGTTATTGTTGGGTAAACACCCCGCCACAGGCCATGCATTATGAGCAGGTGCTTGATCGTACTGAAATACGCAATCGCCAACCCCGAATTGCTCTTCAACAGTGGGAAGCAAGAAGGTGCTTAAAACATCAATGTAGGCCTGTGTTGATAGTGCGACGCAAAACAGCGAGGTCTGCAAGCCCCCTGTATGAAAACACGACCACACCATAACACCACAGACTCCGAATTTTACTGCAGGCACTACGCACGCTGCCAGATGACGTTCACTGGGCATTCGTCATACCCTCACCCTGCCATCGGGTCGCCAGGTCGCCACATTGTGTACCGTGATTCGTCACTTAGCACAACGTTTTTCCACTGTTCAATCGTCCAATGTTTACTCTCCTTAAACCAAGCGAGGCGTCGTTTAGCATTTACTGGAGTGATGAGTGGCTTACGAGCAGACGCTCGACCATGAAATCCAAGTTTTCTCACCTCCCACCTAACTGTCACAGTACTTGCAGTGGATCTTGATGCAGTTTGGAATTCCTGTGTGATGCCTGGATAGATGTCTGCCCATTACACATTACGACCGTATTCAACTGTCGGCGGTCTGTCAGTCAACAGACGAGGTTGGCCTGTACGCTTTTGTGTTGTACGTGTCCTTTCACGTTTCCACTTAAATATAATGTCCGAAACAGTGGACCTAGGGATGTTTAGGAGTGTGAAACTCTCGCGTACAGATGTATGACACAAGTGACACCCCATGACCTGACCATGTTCGAAGTCCTTAGAGTTCCGCGGAGCAACCGATTCTGCTCTCACGATGTCTGATGACTACTGAGTTCGCTGATACGGTGTACCTGGCAGTAGGTGGCAGCACAATGCATCTAATATGAAAAACGCTTGTTTTTGGGGTTTTCCGGATACTTTTGATCACATAGTGTATTTCCAGCACGTGACATACATTCTCCTTACAGTTTTCTCTACGACAGACTATGGTGACAAACTGTAAAATCCCCCCAGGGGGTCCACAACTCTTTCGTGGATACGTGCTTGGCCAACACGGGACCCCAAGCTAGTGCGGCCCCTTCTCTTCCCGGGCTGCGGGCTGCTTTTCCACATCCTTCCCCATCCCACATCCTCCCCCCCCCCCCCCCCCCGCCTCATCCCTTCCCCTTCTCCCTCTTTGGGAGTATGTTTCGTGCCTACATCCGAAGACGGATGCTTGTGACTGTAAGACATAGTGTCTCCTCTTTGCTCTCTATGCTGGAAAGTCTTTGTTCTCCCTTGGTCCTCCTCTTTTCCTTGCCTCTTCTCTTTATCCTCTTCTCCACTGCGGCGTTTGAGACCTCTTCTTTCCTTTTCTTCGTTCCTCCCTTTCTCTTTCTTTACTCCCCGTGTGTCTGAAGTTCGACCCACGCGTTCACATGCATAGTTGGTGACGGGGTACGCGTAATTCCCCTCCCTGGGTAGACAGGCAGGTCACGTACGTACCGCCTGGTAACGGCCAGGCCCAGGGAGGTGTGATAACGCGAGCTGGTACCTTCCAAACGTGCCCGTTGGTCCCTCCGTCCATTTCTCGGGAGGTGTGACCTGAGGTGTGAACCATCACCTACGGTGGGAGTGCCTTCAGAGAGGGCTCCCATGAGGAAGGAGAGCGCCGTTGGAGACGCTGGTAATCATGGGGGATACTTTCTCAATGGTTTCCTCTATGTATACAATTTCTGCTCACAAGCGAACGTTAAATGAGTCTCAGCCAAGGGCAAATCTTCCATCAGTGCCACAGTTCCTTGTTATTTCTCGGCTAGAAAGAGGTCAAGACTTCTCCACAGTCAACCCTTCCATTATTCAGAAAGGTGTCGACGCAATTGCAGGTCCTGTAAAGTCTTGTTCCTGATTACGAAATGGCAACTTGCTGTTACAATCACTGCCCTTCAGGCACAAACATTGCTGCGAAGTCCACTGCTACAGACCTTCCCTGTCCAGGTGGAAGCGCACAGCACTTTAAATTCCTCACTCAGGGTGGTTTATACACGCTCACTCGATGGATTGTCCAATGAGGACATTCAAAACTACCCGTCTGACAAGGACCCCATGATCGGAAGTTCATTGGTGCTTTTTGCAGATGATTTTGTGGTATCGAGAGGTTGTAACAATCGAAAATTGTACTGAAATGCAGGAGGATCTGCAGCGAATTGACGCATGGTGCAGGAATTGGCAATTCAATCTCAATGTAGACAAGTGTAATGTGCTGCGAATACATAGAAAGATAGATCCCTTACCATTTAGCTACAAAATAGGTCAGCAACTGGAAGCAGTTAATTCCATAAATTATCTGGGAGTACGCATTAGGAGTGATTTAAAATGGAATGATCATATAAAGTTGATCGTCGGTAAAGCAGATGCCAGACTGAGATTCATTGGAAGAATCCTAAGGAAATGCAATCCGAAAACAAAGGAAGTAGATTACAGTACGCTTGTCCGCCCACTGCTTGAATACTGCTTAGCAGTGTGGGATCCGTACCAGATAGGGTTGATAGAAGAGAGAGAGAAGATCCAACGGAGAGCAGCGCGCTTCGTTACAGGATCATTTAGTAAACGCGAAAGCGTTACGGAGACGATAGATAAACTCCAGTGGAAGACTCTGCAGGGGAGACGCTCAGTAGCTCGGTACGGGCTTTTGTTAAAGTTTCGAGAACATACCTTCACTGAAGAGTCAAGCAGTATATTGCTCCCTCCTACGTATATCTCGCGAAGAGACCAAGAGGATAAAATCAGAGAGATTAGAGCCCACACAGAAGCATACCGACAATCCTTCTTTCCACGAATAATACGAGAATAGAGAACCGATAGAGGTACTCAGGGCACCCTCCGCCACACACCGTCAGGTGGCTTGCGGAGTATGGATGTAGTTGTAGACGTAGACATAACGGCTGTACATCGAGTCATGAAAAGGGTTGACAAGGACTTGGTACAGACCTGTACTATCTTCTTGACATTTGTCAGAGTTCAACTTCCATCGAGCATTAAAGCAGCGCCGGCCGGAGAGGCCGACCGGTTCTAGGCGCTACAGTCTGAAACCGCGCAACCGCTACGGTCGCAGGTTCGAATCCTGCCTCGGGCATGGATGTGTGTGTGTGTGACGTCCTTAGGTTAGTTAGGTTTAAGTAGTTCTATGTTCTAGGGGACTGATGGCCTGAGGAGTCCCATTGTGTTCAGAGCAATTTGAACCATTAAAGCAGCTTATGAGAGAATTTCAGTTCGCCCTTACATCCCCAACCCTTACGCATTGCTGTCTGTGTCAACGGTTTAATCATACCAGCCAGTTGTTCCAGTTCGGCCAAAGGTGTTACACGTGGCACGGATGCCCATGAGGGTGTTTGTCCACTTCCATCCCGTCGTCGCATCAACTGTGTGGCCGACCACGCTGCTTCCTCTAGAGATTGCCTCATTTTCAAAGATGACCGACTTATTCAGGAAATCCGAGTGAAGGAAAAGGTGTCTACATAAGCTGCTTGTAAGTTACTCGCCACTCGAAAGGCCAGTGTGTCCCCACCAGCTATATATTGCACGGTCCTTGCATCTCCTCGGCCTGCTAAGGAGGCAGACACGCACACTTGCAATCTCACCTTTAGTGCCACGGTCATCTGATCGGCCAGTGCAATGATCACCCGTTCAACCTCCCCACTATCACATGCTCACTCTACGGCTCACCCTTCATTGGCTCCTGCTAAATCTCGTGCCCTAATATCAGACACCTGGACTTCCAAAAAAGAGCCTACTCACGAAGATTTTTTAATGTACCCCGACTTCACAATCATTAATTCCTCGTTCATCTCACCGTCCTGTTTCCAAGAAGGCTGATAAGAAACAGTTCCTATCCTTCTCCGCCATGATGTGTTTCATCTACAGCGCCACCTAGCGGTGACCGCCCTCGGCTGACTTCCATGTGGCCAAGGCGCACTGCTGGTGGCTGATCAACCGGCCAATCGCTGGTGGCAGGAGCTGCCCCCTCCCCCAAACAACCTATGGATCAGGATAATCTGCCTTTGGCTGAATGCAGTCCCATGCTGTCGGCCGCCGGCTCTCAGCAGTCGTTCAGTTGACAGCAACTGTGGAAAGATTCTTCCCTTTTCTGTCCATGCTATGTCAATTATCTATTGAAATATCCGCGGCATTCGAGCCAATTGGGATGAATTGTCAATCCTCTTAGAATCCTACTCCCTGTCGTCATCTGTATTCAGGAAACAAAGCTGTGGCCCTAGAAACGTTTTGTTTTCCCTCATTTCCAGTCAGCCCGGTTTGATCTCCCCTCTGTTGATGGCACTACGGCACAAGGGGGACTTATGATTTTTCTCAATGGTACTGTCCATTATCACCCACTCCCCTTAAACAGTTCCTTACAAGCTGCCGCTGTCCGTTGTTCCCTTTCTGGATACACCTTCTCTGTATGTACTGAATACACTCCATAGTCCACACCAATGGCAAGAGCTGATCTCCTTCATCTCTTTGGTCAGCTCCTGGCCCCCCTATTTGTTGGTTGGGGACTCCAATGCCCACCACCCGCTTTGGGTATCTCCACATCCTTCTCCATGAGGCTTTCTATTGATTGATCTCGTCCACCAAGCGTATCTTGGTTTGCCTCAACACTGGGAACCTACATTTCTGGCTGCCTCCACGACAAACGTCTTTCCCCCTCTCTCCCCAGGGGGTCCACAACTCTTTCGTGGATACGTGCGTGGCGAGCACGGGGCCCCAAGCCATTGCAGCCTTCTTTCTCTCCCGGGCTGCATTTCCTTTCCCTTCCCCTCCTTTCCCCTCCATGCTCCTTTCCCCTCGCCCTCTCCTCTCCCTCTATTGGTGTCCTTGCTTATGTTGGCCCCCGCTATCCTCCTAATTCTGTTCGTTTTACATTCCGGCTTTGTTGCGTAATCATCTCCTCCTTTTGGCATTCCGTGGTCCCCCTCTGGGGTTTGACCTTACAAAATTTCTCCTCCGTAATGTGAGCCATTTGGGGAAGAGCACCTTACCTAGTGTCTCCGACGCGCGCCCTCCTAGTACATTCCACCTTTTCTTTCACGTCGTTGTCTGATGCTAGGGTGCATAGCCAGCACGGTAGCCAGCCCGTGTGGTGGGGTCGCTATGTACCCTTTTGGTTGAGCCCCCTGAACACACAGGGATCACACTTCTGATACCTGAGCTGTGACCACCTCATGCATGCCTTGGAGTGTTTGCTAGACATCCTGGAACATCGGAACTCCCGGCAAAGGCCGCCGTGCCAGACGGACCTTGCTGTGGCTGGGTGGCGCCCGTGAGGAGAGCCCCTGATCGGAGTGGGTGGTATCAGGGCGGACGATATGCAGATGAAACGCATACAGGTGCAAAACTCTGGCCATTCTTCTGCGGCCGTCTCTCTGCGTGGAACTGATTCCTCAAGTTCTGCCTCTCTTGCCCCTTCGGCCTTCCCTTCCATGGCTACCCCCTGGGAAGAGGGTCAGGCCCGTCGTCTAGGGGCAAAACCTTTCCCCCGTTCTCTAGTTTGCACCAGGACTGATCGAGATATTTTCACCAGTGTCAAACCTTTATTCTTTATGGAACACATTGAAGACAAGTTTGGCGAAGTGGACTCACTGAGCAAGATGTGGTCGGGTTCGTTGCTGATAAAAACTGCTTCAGCTGCCCAGTCTGCGGCCCTTCGTGCCTGTACCCATCTTGGCACAATTCCTGTGTCCATTACCCCTCACCAGTCTCTAAATATGGTACAAAGTGGGAATTTTCACAGGGACCTCATCCTTCAAACTGATGAGGAACTTCGGGACAATCTCGGACGGCGGGGTGTTCACTTTGTTCGGCGTTTTCAGAAGGGTCCTAAAGATAATCGTATTGATACTGGTGCCTTTATCCTGGCCTTTGAAGGGGATACCCTTCCTGAGAAAGTTAAGATTATGTTCTATCGCTGTGATGTGAAGGCGTACATCCCACCTCCTATGAGGTGTTTTAAGTGCTTGCAGTTTGGTCACATGTCTTCCCGCTGTTCCCAGGCCCCTCTCTGTGGTGACTGTGGACGTCCTCTCCATGAGGGGAGTCCCTGTGTTCCCCCTCCTGTATGTGTAAATTGTCATGGTAGTCACTCTCCACGTTCACCAGATTGCCCAGTATATAAGAAGGAAAAAAAGATACAGGAGTATACGTCCCTCGATCGTTTAACCTACACAGAGGCCCGTAAGAAATATGCAAGACTTCACCCTGTGTCCATAACCTCTAGTTACGCCTTGGTTACATCTTCACCCCTTCCTCCCCCTTCCTTACCCCCATCCCGGACCCCTCTCCTCCCCCCTCCCCTGCGGCTCCCACATCTTCTCCTATGGGCGCTGCTCCCCCTCCCCAGCCAGAGAAGTGGTGTCAGCGTCAGCCTCCTATCCAGCTGCTTTCCTTCATCAAAAACAGCTGGCTGAAGCTTCCACCTTATGTTTCACCCCTTGTGAGTCAGAATCTTACAACGAACCTTTTACTGAATGGGAATTTCTTTCTGCTTTATCTTCTCATGATACGGCCCCTGGCCCAGATTCCATTCATAACCAACTGTTTCAACATCTCAGTGCTCCACAACGACAACATCTTCTTCGGGTGTTTAACCGTATCTGGCTCCAGGGTGACTTCCCTTCTCAGTGGAGGGATAGCATTGTGGTTCCTGTCCTTAAGCCTGGTAAAAACCCGCTATCTGTTGACAGCTATTGGCCAATTAGTTTGACCAATGTTGTTTGTAAGTTACTTGAACAGATGGTAGCCCGTCGGCTCAATTGGGTCCTCGAATCTCGGGATCTATTGTCGCCTTACCAGTGTGGCTTTCGAGAGGGACGGTCTCCAATCGATCATTTACTTCGCTTGGAATCCGCAGTTCGGCAGGCTTTTTCCCAGCGCCGCCATTTGGTTGCTGTGTTTTTTGACCTTCGCAAGGCCTATGACACGGCATGGCGCCATCACATCTTACTTACCCATCATCTGTGGGGTCATCGGGGCCCACTCCGGATTTTTATCCGCCAGTTCCTGATCCATCGGTCATTCAGAGTTCGAGTTGGTACTGCTTTTAGTTCTCCACGAACCCAGGAGATGGGCATCCCACAGGGTTCTGTCTTGAGTGTCCTTCTTTTCCTCATTGCTATCGATGGACTTGTGGCCTCTGTCGGTCCCTTGGTCGCCCCTGCCCTGTATGTGGATGATTTCTGCATTTGGGTAAGTTCCTCCTCGATGGCATCTGGAGAGCGGCAGCTCCAGGTAGCTATACAGCGTGCCTCTGCATGGACCCTCTCACACGGGTTTCAATTCTCTCCTTTAAAATTGCGAGTGGTCCACTTCTGTCGCCGTACTACGATCCACCCTGATGCAGAGCTCTATCTCGCTGCACAACGATTGCCTGTGGTCCCACAGTTTCGTTTCCTGGGTCTTCTTTTCGACAACAAGCTCACTTGGCTGCCCCATATCAGACTCCTGAAGGTAGGATGTTTCCGTAAACTCAATGTCCTTCGCTTCCTTGCCCACTCGTCTAGGGGTGCGGACCGTTCTCTCCTCCTCCATCTTTATCGTGCTCTAGTTCGGTCTCGCTTGGACTATGGTTGTCAAGTTTATGGTTCAGCTGCTCCTTCCACACTGCACGTGCTGGATCCAGTCCACCATCGTGGTATCCGTTTAGGCACCGGTGCCTTCCCAACTAGCCCTGTTGATAGTCTCCTGGTTGAAGCTGGGATCCCCCCCTTTCTGTTCGGCGTTCCCAGCTTCTGCTGTCTTATGCACTCACTATCCGTTCCTCTCCCACTCATCATTCCTATTCTATCCTGTTCCCAGACTATGGACGTCGCCCACCCGACTCCCGCCCTCGGGCGGGTTTAGCGGTTGGGCTGCGCCTTGCGCCTCTTTGCCGTGATATTCAGCTTCCTTCTTTGTCCTGTCTTCCTCGCTCCCTCCCCTCCACCCTCCTTGGTTAGTTCCTCTGCCTCGACTTCGGATGGATCTCCGCCGCGGTCCGAAAGATTCCATCCCCCCGGTGGTGTTCCGTTCCTTTTTCTGACATTTTGTGGGAGTTTCGGGATGCTGTTGTTTTTTACACTGATGGCTCTAAATCTGCTGATCGTGTTGGTTATGCCTTCACGTCCTCTGTTGGAACGGAAAGTCATCTGCTGCCACCTACATGTGGGGTTTTTACTGCGGATTTGATGGCAATTTCCCAGGCCCTTACCTTTATTAAACAGTCCCAACACAACCGCGTTTTGTTATGCACGGACTCGATGAGTTGCCTTCTTGCTATTGACCGGTGTTTTTCGCGCCATCCCTTGGTCTCTGCCATCCATGACCATCTCGCCGATATTCACCGTGCTACTTGTTCTATTGACTTCCTTTGTGTATCTGGCCATGTGCGTATCCCGGGTAATGAGCTCGCTGATGGTTTGGCTGGGGAAGCAGTTACTTACCCCCCGTTTTCTGTAGCCCCTCCTACAGCGGATTTACGGCTTCACATCAAATCCCACTTCGCACAGTCATGGGCCAATTCTTGGGAGGCTACTCCTCTGTCTAATAAACTTCGTGCAATTAAGGTGACACCAGGCCTGTGGCGTTCTTCCTTTCGCATCTCCCGAAAGGACTCGTCCACACTGTGTCGTTCCCGCATTGGCCATACTTGGTTGACCCATGGTTTTCTTTTGCGTGATGAGCCACCCACACTATGTGGTTGTGGAGCCTTCGTCAGTAGCCCACATTTTGGTTGAATGCCCCCTTCTTTTGGCTCTGCGTGCTAAGTACAGGCTCCCCCACACTGTACCTTTGATATTGGCTGACGATTCCCGGATGGTCTCTCTGGTTCTCGTTTTCATCCGGGAAAGTGGTTTTTATTCTCAGTTTTAAGGTTTTTAATCTCTCTGGTGTTGGGGCAGGGTCGTGAGTGTTCGGGTGTCTCCCACTGTAAGCAGTGTTCGGAGATTCCTGATTCACCTTCCTGACCGAATTCCTCTTTTCTTCCCCTTTTACTCTGTTTTTACCCCTTTTTTTTAAGGCTTGGTTAGTCTTTCTATTCCCATACGTACTTTCTACATTATAGCAGTTGTACCTTTTAAGTCATAGGTGGTCTTGCCTATGCCGCTTCAGCATAGTGTTGGGTTCGTTCTCTTGCCGACTTCCCTCATTGTTTTTTACCAATGACAACATGACTGCCTTTTTACGTTTTTCCCCTTTTTCCGTTTTATTGTTCTGAATTTACTGAGTTGTCCCATTAGCAGAATGGCGCATATTTGAAACAAGGGACTGATGATCTTGCTGTTTGGTCCCTTAAACCTCAACCAACCCACGAACCAACCAACCAACAAACGTC
The DNA here is from genome assembly GCF_023898315.1 of Schistocerca nitens. Taxonomy (NCBI): domain Eukaryota; kingdom Metazoa; phylum Arthropoda; class Insecta; order Orthoptera; family Acrididae; genus Schistocerca; species Schistocerca nitens. Next base: position 1,290,255,065 of record NC_064614.1, read on the forward strand.
TCTCATTTGGACGTTTTGGTCGGTACTGTTCAGCTAGCTGGGCGCTTTGAATGGTTCGCTCTTGCTGATACACACTCGAGTGACCATTTTCCATCTATCCTTCGATTGCAGCTACAACTGCTATCATGCGTCCGACACGCTGGAAATTTGCCCAAGCAGACTGTACACTGTTTTCGTCTCTAGCGACATTCGATGACCGTCACATACCGTCGCGCCATCCGCGATAGCAAGAAGGCAAGCTGGGACTTCTTTACTAGCTCATTTAACACCTTCACTCCCTCCTCAATAATTTGGAGTCGAATTCGACGGTTATCTGGCGCATCTAGTTTCTTCCCGATCTCTGGGCTCACTGTCTCGTATGATAACTTAGTGGACCCCGTCGCAATTTCTAACTCACTGGGTCAACACTTTGCTGAGATCTTGGGCTCTTCAAATTACCCGCCAGCCTTTCCTCCGAAGAAACGTGCAGCGGAAGTGCGACCCTCTTGCTTTCTCCGCTCAAAACAGCGAAAGCTACAACACTGTTTTTCCCATGCGGGAACTCCAGACTGTACTCTCTTCTTCTCGCTCCTCCGCCCCAGGACCGGATGGTGTCCACGTCCAAATGTTACTGCATTTATCATACCATAGTCTGCGTTACCTCCTTCGCCTTTATAATCGAATTTGGACTGACAGTACTTTTCCCAGAAGATGGCGGGAAGCTACCGTCGTTCCTGTTCCGAAACCAGGAAAGGACAAACATCTCCCCTCTAGCTCCCCCCTACTATATGTAAGGTTATGGAGCGTACGGTGAATTGCCGTTTAGCCTGGTGGCTGGAGTCCCAAAGCCTTTTAACACCTACCCAATAAGGTTTCCAAAAGCATCGTTCAGAATTTGACCATCTTGTTGCTCTCTCCACTTATACCATGAACAATTTCCGCAGGAAACGCGAAACGGTACCAATAGTTTTCGATCTGCAGAGAGCATACGATACATGTTGGAGGACAGGCATCCTTCGCGCACTGATCTCTTGGGGTTTTCGAAGTCGGCTACACCTCTTTATTCGTGAATTTATGGCAGAGTGCACATTTAAAGTGCGGGTGAACACTACTTTCTCCCAAGAAAACAGGGTACCCAAGGGCTTCGTGCTATGTGTTGTACTGTTTGCCATCGCCATAAACCCAATTATGGATTGCCTCCTTCCCGATGTCTCGGGCTCCTTCTTTGTCGACAGCTCTTACCGGACTAGCCTCCTTGAACGACGTCTTCAAGGATGTCTCGATCGCCTCCACTCTTGGAGCATCGAAACCGGCTTCCGTTTCTCTCCAACTAAGACCGTGTGTGTCAAATTTTGGCGTTGCATCGAATTTATTCCGCCTTCCCTACATCTCGGCACGGCCGACCTTCCGTTCGCGGACGTCGCTAAATTCTTGGGACTTACGTTTGACAGAAAACCGTGCTGGTCCTCCCACGTTTCCTATCTTTCGGCTCGCTGTCTGCGATCCCTCAACATTCTCCGTGTTCTGAATGGTACCTCATGGGGAGCGGACCGAGTGGTCCTTCTTCGTCTATATCGCGCCTTAGTGCGCTCGAAACTGGACTATGGAAGCATAGTTTACTCCTGCTCGACGGTCTATTCTTCGACGTCTCGACTCTGTCCACCACCGCGGATTGCGTTTAGAGTCTGGAGCTTTTTACACCAGCCCCGTGGAGAGCCTTCATGCTGAGACTGCGGAACCTCCGCTGTCCAATCGGCGAGCTGTCCTGAGTCGTTACGCTAGAGATCCGTTCAGCCCATGACCGTTTTTTCGACGCCTCCTTGGATTTAGTGTATGCAGGCCGCCCTTCCTCTCTGCTACCACCGCGAGTCCGCTTCCGGCAACTGCCACAGTCTCTTTCCTTACACTTCCCTAAAATTTTGTTGACAACTGGGGGTACAGCACCACCACCTTGGCTTCGCCCCAGGACCTGCCTGCTCTGTGACCTTTTCCAGCTTTCCAAGGATGGAACCCCCTTCTCTCGTTTATCGTCGGGCATTTGCTGCTCTGTGTGCACAAATGGAGGATGCCACATTTATTTACACTGACGGCTCAAAAACGATCATTTGGTGTTGGGATTGCCTATATTGTTGGCGACATCCGTAATAGATTTTGGCTTCCCGACCAATGTTCGGTTTTTACTGCGGAGCTTTACGCTGTTCTCTAGGCTGTCCAATACATCCGTCGCCACAAGCGGGCACAGTATATTATATGCTCAGATTCGCTCAGCTCTCTCTTCAGTCTCCAAGCTCTTTATCCTGTCCACCTTCTGGTCCACCGCATTCAGGACTGCCTTCACTTGGGGGGGGGCGTCTCTGTGGCATTCCTCTGGATCCCAGGACACGTTGGTATCCGTGTGAACGAGGCAGTCGATATAGCAGCCAATGCTGCAGTCTGCCTTCCTCGGCACGCTGTCTACATTGTTCCCTTCGCCGATCTGCAGAGTGTTTTACGTCGTCGTGTTGCTCTTTTATGGCATGCACGTTGGTCTACACTTCCCTACAGTAAATTGGGGGACGTGAAACCGCTTCCCTGTTCTCCGACCTCTTCCTCACGAATTTGACGTCGGGTAGAGGTAATTTTAACAAGACCCCGGATAGGGCTTTGCCTTTTTAGTCACTGACATCTTTTAAGTGGCGATCCTCCCCCGCTTTGTCCCCACTTCTCTCAGCTGTGGACGGTAAGACACCTTTTACTTGAGTGCTCCTATTTTACTCCGCTACGCGCCCGTCTACGGCTGTCGCCTGATACATTTTCCATTTTAGAAGAAGGCACGCGCTCAGCCGATCGCGTACTCGTTTATCAGTGTCAGTGAGATGACGTCGCTCATTTGAAGCTCTTTTTGGGAAAACAACCCCCACTTCTATAGTAATTTTCTACGCTTTCCTTCGGTTTCTTAGTTTCCCCCCTCTTTGAGTTTCGCACCCATTGCTGCTTGTTTCCCATTGGGTTTTTTATCCTTCCCTAAGCCACAGAACGGGCACTAATGACCGTAGAAGTTTTGCGCCCTAAAACCGTAACAAAAAACTGTAAAATGAAAAAAACCACTTCCTTAAAACATCGATTCCTTGTGACAGATGCACAATATAGGTTTGCAGAGGTGTATGGCGTCCACTGTTCATATCCGATCACTGTTTAGAACGGAGAATCTCTCTCACAAGGAAACTGACCAACGCATAGCAGCGGCGTTTGACATGTGAAATTACAAGTCACGCCTTCACTAAATCCATAAAAAGAACATCTGTCAAGCAGACGTATACATGGGGATTCAATACCTCACAAACACCTGACACTTCCTTAGAACGAATGTAATTATGAAACTGAAGACTCGATTTTATGCCAAAGATGCGGCAAGTTAATGGAGTACCTTGCAAATATCTTCGTTCGTCTAGAGGAAAGTGCTGAAAAAAGATGGGCATGTATCATCATCATCATCATCGTTGTCATAATCACACACACATGAGATGGAAGTCCTCTGATGACCGAGAATCTGCTGTTAACGGTCGCGAGTAGATAGTGCTCTGAGCCACAGACATAACATGAAGTTTTATACGAGTCGAACACAGGTTATGCCACACAACTGATGCACCCCAACAGAACAACGGAGAAAAATGGTTAAATGATCTCAAGCAACATCTTCCTCTCTCTGTAGAATGCATCTTCCATTAAATCATCTACAATCAGATCACACCTCGTTACAACCCCATCTCAACCGATCACTCCATCCACTTTCAGTCAGCCTTCGCACATGCAAGTAAGTTTAGAGACAGATGGTTCTCTTTCGTCCAGGAAAACATAAGACAATAGTCAACTCGAGTGTATCACTATTACCTAAATAAAAATACAGTAGAATGTTGCCATACAGAAAAAGTTTGTTAGCGGATACCGCAAGGTTGTGATTTGTGGAGATTACAGAGAACCACATTTAGTCCAATAGGGTTAAACCAAAAAATTAGACAAATTGGAAATTATTGCTACAAAAGGTTTGATTTGTGGCCCAATATTCCTATCCTAGGTTTTTCCCCTCGGCGGAGTTTTGGAAAAGTGGTGGTGGGGGGGGGGGAAAAATGTACCCTAAAAAGGGGTATTTCTTCGGTTTTGTGATCATATCTCGTAAATGACTCACAATATCGAAAACATAGTGGGATTAACAATTGTGGGGCACGAAATTCTGCATTGAATGAGACCACCTGCATATTTTTTTTTCACCCGTTTCCATGTTAGTGCTAGTTGAAACTAACCTATCTATCAATAAAGTGGTTTACACAAACGATGTAGTTGTTGTGGTCTTCAGTCCTGAGACTGGTTTGATGCTGCTCTCCATGCTACTCTATCCTGTGCAAGCTTCTTCATCTCCCAGTACCTACTGCAACCTACATCCTTCTGAATCTGCTTAGTGTATTGATCTCTTGGTCTCCCTCTACGATTTTTACCCTCCACGCTGCCCTCCAACGCTAAATTTGTGATCCCTTGATGCCTCAAAACATGTCCTACCAACCGATCCCTTCTTCTAGTCAAGTTGTGCCACAAACTTCTCTTCTCCCCAATCCTATTCAATACCTCCTCATTAGTTACGTGATCTACCCACCTTATCTTCAGCATTGTTCTGTAGCACCACATTTCGAAAGCTTCTATTCTCTTCTTGTCCAAACTGGTTATCGTCCATGTTTCACTTCCATTCATGGCTACACTCCATACAAATACTTTCAGAAACGACTTCCAGACACTTAAATCTATACTCGATGTTAACAAATTTCTCTTCTTCAGAAACGATTTCCTTGCCATTGCCAGTCTACATTTTATATCCTCTCTACTTCGACCATCATCAGTTATTTTACTCCCTAAATAACAAAACTCCTTTACTACTTTAAGTGTCTCATTTCCTAATCTAATGGTCTTCAGCAACAACAACCCGTTTCCATGTTAGTGCTAGTTGAAACTAACCTATCTATCAATAAAGTGGTTTACACAAACGATATAGAAGAATAAATTCTGCGTTTGATGAGTCCACAAGTGAAATGGACAAATGGACCACCCATTTCTGTACAGCTGAGTTTGTACTTTCATTGCTATGCATGTAAGGTACTTCACATTTACAAATCCAAGTCTGTCGACAAGTTTTATGCAAAGAACTCAAAAATAACATTATCATGAGTAAACATTGAAAAAAAATTTAAAAAACTGTTCTAAGTCGGGGGTATATTCCGTGACAAGAAGTTTAAGGTCAACTTTGGCAATCCCTCATGAAATGGCAAAGCCTTTTTGCACCATGTTATTCTGCCTTTGTGTATATGTTCTGCCTGACAAACCAGTGTAATAATGACAAAAGTGTATCTTTTGCAATTCCTAAGGTAATCGTACAGAAAGTTACGTTCAAAAAATCAGAACCTTACATTTGACCCAATTGGAGGCAAATATATTTATATATGTCCCTTCTGATTTTAATTTAAAATGCACCGTTTGGAAGAGCAGCTTTTGCTTTACTACAGTATTGTGCATAATGTGAATGTGCAGATACCAGGCTGCAGCATCCTGCGTCCGCCAACTAGGTGACACAGTTTATTGCTCGCTAGTTTATTTCTCAGTTCTTTTGCAATTTGGCTCTCGCACATGTCATCCTCACAAGAATGAGTGACAGTGAGAGAACTATTCAGCACCTTGAAGAGGCGTCTGCCTCATAAAGTTCCTTGGAAGCCCTTGATTATGAAACTTTGAAGCACATGTTTGCACAGAAACTTGGAGACCTGGAGCCAAATGGTCCCAATGCTAAGTTATGGATTCTCTACTTCAACATGATTACTCTGATGAAACAGTTCATTCAGGCTGAGAGGAGGGGCGACTGGGATCTGCATCTCACCACTGCTAAGAAAATGTTACCCTATTTTCCTGCTAGTGGACATTTTCTGTATGCTGTATCTGCACAGCTGTATTTCCAAAACATGATGGATCTTGAAAAGAAAATATCAGAAGACTATACACAGTTTGCACTCAAAGGCTAGTTTACTATCAGAAGGTCTGATAAGATTTGGAGTGTGATATGGTCTGACATGAAGACTGAGAAAACACTAATGCGCTCGTTGAAAAGTACCGGAGGGCTCAGTCATGGTCGCGTCATCTCCGACAGTACTCTGAGTGGATGGATTCTGACCATACCACCTGTTACTACAGGGACCCAGCAGGTTGATGAGTTTTGTGGGAGTATCATTACCTCAGAGCAACATGTTGATGCGAGGGATGCTAGAGGTCAGCGTGACAATGCAGACCTTCAGAAATTTATAGAGTGCATTCAATCCCATGATCCTTCTCCTGTTACTAAATCTGTTATGTCCATCAGCACAGAAATCGTCGGAGATGACTCAATCAACTGTCACAGAGCCTATGAAATGGGAAAATCCTCAGTGCTCGCCCTAGTTGGTTAAACCTTTGACAATATCAAGTTTGTCCGAAAGAAAAGAGTGATGAGTACACAGGGATTTAAATCTAAGGTGACTATTCATGGGGAGTATGTACCAGTGAACCTTGAAACCATATTCCACCGGATAGCACTTCTCAAGAAATCTGACGAACAGCTTAAAGAATTCTTCCGATATGAGTTGGCACCCTATCCTCTCTCTCTGTTCGATGCATCTGGAATGAGGAAGACTCGCGTCAGTGTTAAGACTTGCTCACACCACTATTCAGTGGTGAACCTGGAAGAAGTAGCATTTGTCATCGATGGTGGATTTCTTCTCCACAGGGTTGTATGGAAGAATGGTGAAACATTCCAGTTAATGCTAACCAAATACGTTGAATATTTAAAAGGACACTAAAGCGGAAGTGTGGCAAGTGTAGTCTTCAATGGCCACCCAGAAGACCTGCCCACCAAGAGCATCAAATACACTGAGCGCCTCCGCTGAAGCAAACCACGCACTACTCCTGAGGTCATATTTACCGAGTTAATGATGATGAGTATGACTCAGGAGCAATTCCTTTCCAATGACAGAAATAAAGCACGTCTCATTAGCTTGCTTATTTAGAGGCTTGAAGATGGTTTCTCAGTAAAGCAAGCTAATGAAGACGCAGACCACATAATTGTTGCAACAGCGCTTGAGGTATCACTTGAACATGAGAAGGTTGGGGTTATTGGTGAGGATGCGGACCTTCTCATCATACTCAATGCCCTAGCCACACCATCGGCAAATATATATTTCTTGAAACCTGGAAGAGGAAAGACGTCATGAAAAGTATTTGGTTCCAGCAGTTTGAAACTGGCAAACATCAGAAACTCACTCATTTCTCTACGCCATAAGTTGAGGTGACACAACTTGAGCACTCTTCGGTCAGGGAAAGAAGGTGGTCCATCTACTGGTCAAAAATGTCTTCTGGAAGATATCAGACCTTCCTTAGAGCATGACACTCAAGCTGAAGCTATTGTCGAAGCTGGCCTCCGATTTTTAACGTCCCTCTATGGAGGTACGGCAGGAGACACTGTAGATAAATTGCGATTCGACCTGTTTTCCAAAGCGATTGTGAAATCCAGATTCACCCTAGCGTCGCTACCATCAACGTCGGAAGCTTTGAGGACCTACATAAAAGTACAAATGTGGGCAGGACACCAGATGGATCCGCTCCTCTGGGGATGACAGGTTTCAGAGTTTGGTTCCAAAGAACCAGCTCAACAGTCTCTTCTCTCAACAATTTCCTGCAAATACAACAAGGGCTGTGCAGGTAGTTGTGGGTGTCGGAAGGCTGGTATTAAGTGCTCATTAATTTGTGTCAACTGCAAGGGGAACTCATGAACTAACTCTCAACAACTAGATGAAACTGACGAACCAGATGTTGACGAAGATCAGGACTGTATATATGAGGTGACGAAAATTACTTACTTTGAGGAGCCAAGTCGCGGGGCGTCGGACTCGGAAATTACAGACTTTGAGGAGCCTAGTGGTGCTATGACAGTCAAACGTCGACGTATGTGAAATTTGTGTACATACCTACTTTTACCCGTTTCATCTCATACATTTATGTAAAAATCTGTAATTACGAAATATAATAACCACTACTTAATTTCAAGGAGTGTCTCTCTTCCTGCCTCCTTCATATCAGTTGAATGGGAATCTCTATATTATATTGATGGTTATGAACGGAGACCCATATCTGACAAAAGATAAATTTTACAGGTGAGCTAAAAAATAGAGCTTTTAATAAAAATTTTGATTGTTTTGATTTTTATTTAGAGTATAATCATTTATTACTCTTAGGTTGCGCATTGCCTTTTTTGCATCAATTTCTTATATATTTTTTTCACTCACAAGTTTTGCGTCAGGACTTTTTTTGACATCTGTCAGATATGAGGTCTCAGTTCTTAACCGTCAATATACGAAAAACTTTTTTAATGTTATTTTTCAAAATTTTAATATTTTATTCTATTGCTATATTAAATAAGTACAAGACAATGGGTTGCTATAGTTCTGTATTTAAAAGAGTGTACATAAGTGTTACTGAAGAACCACATTTGAAGTTGTCTTCATTGATGATGAGAAATTGCCCAAATTTAATGAGGAGCTGTACACAAATGGCTGGTCCAATAAATTCACTTTCGGTTTCATCGAATGCAAAATTTATCTCTCCATATCTTTTCTTATGAAGGACATTATTGATAGGTTGGTTAGTTACAACGATATTACCAAAAAAAACAGAGGTTAAAACGAAAATTTTTCATGAACATGTGAAATTGGTCCAATTTTGAAGAGCACTAGTATGGAAACGGATGGTCCAAAAAATATGCGGATAGTCTCATTCAATGCAGAATTTCATGCCCTACAATATTTAATTCCACTGTTTTCGATATTGAGTCATTTACGAGATATAATCGCAAAACCTAAAGAATACCCCTTTTTCAGGTACATTTTTGTCCCCCCCCACCCCCCACCCCCATCGCCACTTTTCCACAACTCCGGCGTAGGGGAAAACCTAGGATAGTCATACTGGGACACAAACGAAGCCATTAAAACAATAAAACCGTTTGTAGCAATTATTTCCGATTTGAATGCTAATTCTACTGGACTAATTGTAAATACTGTTTGTTAGGGTGAGTGTGGCAACGGCGCAGTGCCATATCACGCGAATGAACGCCACAGCAGATAACAAAATATGCACTAACCGTAGCATGCCGACAGCCAACATCGTAACCAAAATATTGTCGATTGATTTACTCCAGTGTATAACTGCTCTCAGATCAACAGAATTCATAGGTGGCAATCACAACATTTTGGCCGGTGGCACCGACATTTTAGGAAAACGTCGCTGAATAACTGTGACAGAAATAATGGACGCAGTGTGTCGGTATAAAACACGGGGCCTGCGCCTAACTGGACGCCACCCCCGCGAAATCATACCGTGAGCACTTCAGACGTGTCCCAGGAACGGTCCTCGAACAACGCCGGCGTGTGGTACTAAAACCGCCCCCACCGTATTCACTGCGACGGTCGGAAAGGGGGGGGGGCGGGGGGGGGGGGGAAGTGATAGCCGGCACGAAGAGCAGTGGCAGCTGTCGGGTCGCAAGGGCACCTGAACACCGTAACTTTCGACACCTTGTAGATTTATTGGTTATTTTTCTTTGAACGCTTTAAACATGAGGTATATGGGGTAACCCGAAATAAATGGCACCTACCGCGCTGCGCTACACTGTTCCCCTGACTCAGTGAAACTGAAACTTGGCATCAGGGTCACGGGCCAAATACATACGGATTTGATAAGCAATGTGCACGGCTCACAGCACTAAACTAAAAGTTTACATCAATGCCACCAGGTGATAGCACACCTCAGCAGTCGTTTGCTTGGCATAAATCCCTCTGCACAGATACGCCAATTCACTCGATATATGGTAACGTTAGATCGGACATTATTTTATAGATATACAGACTAAAAACCTATTTTCTGAGATACTGAATGAGATATAGTACATTAAGTTTTGGGTTTTATCATACAGTAATCCATTTGAGGCGCTCAGAACCATAAAGCACATCATTGTCACTTGTGAGGGTGGAGCATTTATTCAACGCTTCTGAAATCTGTTGACCTTACGTTGGGTCAGGTTTATCGGCACTGTGGGCCCACATTACATGTATATATGAACATTCAAGAAAAGATGTCTCACTGGTTTCTCTGATACCCACTTAAATTTGGAGGGTCAAGGACAGTGTGCTTTTGGCCCTCGTGGCTGTCAGCGCCTCATTTGTATTCTGGTCAAGTGACCTTTTTGGTAGATAGCACTATTTGAATTTAATAATTCCATAAAAGGCAGTGTGTGTTTGGAGTTGGCGGTTCACTGCGCAGCAATCGGCTTCCTTGAGCAGTGTCAACATGAGCTCTGTTGAACCTGTGGAAATGAGCGTATGGCGTTGTGGGCCGGGAGTCCCCCATTCGGGGAAGATCGGCAGCCGAGGGCAAGTACTTACTGCATTCGACGCCACATTGGGCGACTTGCGCGTCGGAGATGGCCATGAAACGAAGATAAGACAACACCCGGTCCCTGAGCGAAGAAAAATGTTCTGCCCCAGCTCGAAATCGAACCCAGGCCCCTTGAACCTGTATTAAGCGCTAACAGAGAACAGAATCACCAGGAAAAGTTAGCTGCAAAGGAAGCACGGCCTCACAGACCACATTCGTTGTCTGTGAGGAAATCGAATAAGAGTGACTAGAAGCAATTATTTAACAAAGAAGTGTATAGGAGGCGTAAGTTGTGTGGGTGCAACGTAAGAATTCCCGATTATCGGCCTGGAAGTCAATTCATTAACTAATACATGAATTGTACATACATGATCTTGTTCATGTTTCCAAAAAACTAAAAAAGACCCGAAAACTCCCACTTACACAAAAATGTTGAACGGAGATTAGTGAAACCCTAAACATTGTTTCATTCTTGACATCAACTGCACTAAATTATGTACAAAACAGCAAAGTTCCACATACGCAATTCATGCTTTTTCAGATAAGTTTAGCATATTATTATTATTATTATTATTATTATTATTATCATCATCTTTACTTTCTCAGACGTTAAGTCTGGTTAAGAATGGAGTGACGCGGACCTTTATCAAGCGTCACTTCCTTTTTGCTGTACGGTACATGTTATATTGCATTTAGGAACTTTCGGGTAATTGAACATGTATCAATAATTACTGATTTCTGTAATTGTATATATATGTTTGGATGTAGCTGTATTGCATTGATGTATTGGTGGATATTGTGTGGTATGGTCTCCTGTAGTTCATAGTATAATTGGTATGATGTCAACTTTATCCTGATGCCACATGTCTTTGACTTCCTCAGCCAGTTGGATGTATTTTTCAATTTTTTCTCCTGTTATCTTTTGTATATTTGTTGTATTGGGTATGGATATTTCGATTAGTTGTGTTAATTTCTTCTTTTTATTGGTGAGTATGATGTCAGGTTTGTTATGTGGCGTTGTTTTATCTGTTATAATGGTTCTGTTCCAGTATAATTTGTATTCATCATTCTCCAGTACATTTTGTGGTGCATACTTGTATGTAGGAACTTGTTGTTTTAAAAGTTTATGTTGTAAGGCAAGCTGTTGATGTATTATTTTTGCGACATTGTCATATCTTCTGGGGTATTCTGTATTTGCTAGTATTGTACATCCGCTTGTGATGTGATCTACTGTTTCTATTTGTTGTTTACAAAGTCTGCATTTATCTGTTGTGGTATTGGGATCTTTAATAATATGCTTGCTGTAATACCTGGTGTTTATTGTTTGATCCTGTATTGCAATCATGAATCCTTCTGTCTCACTGTATATATTGCCTTTTCTTAGCCATGTGTTGGATGCGTCTTGATCGATGTGTGGCTGTGTTAGATGATACGGGTGCTTGCCATGAAGTGTTTTCTTTTTCCAATTTACTTTCTTCGTATCTGTTGATGTTGTGGTCTAACGGGTTGTAGAGGTGGTTATGAAATTGTAGTGGTGTAGCCGATGTATTTATATGAGTGATTGCTTTGTGTATTTTGCTAGTTTCTGCTCGTTCTATAAAGAATTTTCTTAAATTGTCTACCTGTCCATAATGTAGGTTTTTTATATCGATAAATCCCCTTCCTCCTTCCTTTCTGCTTAATGTGAATCTTTCTGTTGCTGAATGTATGTGATGTATTCTATATTTATGGCATTGTGATCGTGTAAGTGTATTGAGTGCTTCTAGGTCTGTGTTACTCCATTTCACTACTCCAAATGAGTAGGTCAATATTGGTATGGCATAAGTATTTATAGCTTTGGTCTTGTTTCTTGCTGTCAATTCTGTGTTCAGTATTTTTGTTAGTCTTTGTCTATATTTTTCTTTTAGTTCTTCTTTAATATTTGTATTATCTATTCCTATTTTTTGTCTGTATTCTAGATATTTATAGGCATCCGTTTTTTCCATCGCTTCTATGCAGTCGCTGTGGTTATCCAATATGTAATCTTCTTGTTTAGTGTGTTTTCCCTTGACTATGCTATTTTTCTTACATTTGTCTGTTCCAAACGCCATACTTATATCATTGCTGAATACTTCTGTTATCTTTAGTAATTGGTTGAGTTGTTGATTTGTTGCTGCCAGTAGTTTTAGATCATCCATGTATAGCAAATGTGTGATTTTGTGTGGGTATGTTCCAGTAATATTGTATCCATAATTTGTATTATTTAGCATGTTGGATAGTGGGTTCAGAGCAAGGCAGAACCAGAAAGGACTTAATGAGTCTCCTTGGTATATTCCACGCTTAATCTGTATTGGCTGTGATGTGATATTATCTGAATTTGTTTGGATATTAAGTGTGGTTTTCCAGTTTTTCATTACTATGTTTAGGAACTGTATCAATTTAGGATCTACTTTGTATATTTCCAATATTTGTAGTAACCATGAGTGGGGTACACTATCAAAAGCTTTTTGGTAATCAATGTATGCGTAGTGTAGAGACCTTTGTTTAGTTTTAGCTTGATATGTCACCTCTGCATCTATTATCAGTTGCTCTTTACATCCTCGCGCTCCTTTGCAGCAGCCTTTTTGTTCTTCATTTATAATTTTGTTCTGTGTTGTATGTGTCATTAATTTCTGTGTAATGACTGAAGTTAATATTTTGTAGATTGTTGGTAGGCATGTTATGGGGCGATATTTAGCTGGGTTTGCTGTGTCTGCTTGATCTTTAGGTTTCAGATAAGTTATTCCATGTGTAAGTGTATCAGGGAATATGTATGGGTCTGCAATGTAACTGTTAAATAATTTAGTTAGATGTGAATGTGTTGAGGTGAACTTCTTTAGCCAGAAATTTGCTATTTTATCATTTCCAGGGGCTTTCCAATTGTGCGTAGAATTAATTGCTTGGGTGACTTCATGTTGCAAAATTATCACTTCAGGCATTTGTGGTATCATCTTGTATGTATCTGTTTCTGCTTGTATCCACCGTGCATGCCTGTTATGTTGTACCGGGTTTGACCATATGCTGCTCCAGAAGTGTTCCATGTCTCTTATGTTTGGTGGATTGTCTATTTTTATGTGTGTGTTATCTATTGTTTGGTAAAATTTCTTTTGGTTTGTGTTGAATGTTTGGTTTTGTTTCCTTCTATTTTCACTTTTTTGTATCTTCTAAGTCGTTTCGCCAAAGCTTGTAATTTTTGCTTCTTTTCATCTAATTGCTCTATTGCTTCTTGTTGTGAGATTTTACCTAACCTTTTTCGTTTTTTGTCTGATATTTCATTTCTTATAAACTGTGTTAACTGTCCGATGTCTTTTCTCAGTTTTTCTATTCTGATCTGTAGCCTGTGTTGCCATGCTTGTTTTGTGGGTTTCTTCTGTGTGTTGGTTGGTTCTGATATCTGCCTAGTGTGTATATTTAGTGTAGTGAGTGCTCCTACATAAACCAGTAGTTGTAACTCTTCCATAGTTGTGTATTCATTTATTTTGTTGTGTATGATTGTGTTGATAGTTTTTATTGTTGTTTCGACTTGTGGGCTATTTGGTGGTCTATGCAAGAATGGTCTAATGTCTGTATTTGTGTCTTTGTATTCTATATATGTCAACTGAAATTTTTCTTCTATATCTAACATGTGTGTCACTTCGTGTTCTATTTGTGCTTGTGCTGGTGGCTGTCTTAAAATTTCATTTTCCTCTGATTGTTTAATTGATGCGTGTTGTTCTTTGTTTGTTTGCTCTGGGATGTTTGAGTCCATTACTGTATTTTCTTCTTCTTCTAATTGCACATTTTGTTCCAGTATTTGTTGTACTTGTTGTTTGATGTTTTCTAATTCTGACTGGGGTATCCTGTTATTTTTTATTATTACACGAATCTGATCAGCTAGACGTTGTTCTGTTAAAAATTTTAATTCTGGGTATCTGGTAATAAATGTTGTGTATACTTGTGATCTGTATCCAGTTGTGTTGGTTCCTAGGTTTGTTGCTTGGTAATAACAGAACATGAGGTGTCGATTAACTTCATCTGACCATCTCATCCTCTGTCTTTGTTTTCCTTCTAGGGTGGTTGCAGGAAGCATATCCTGCAAAACACCTCTATTTGGATTTAAATCATTTTCCAGTTGGCTAGCAGTGTCATTACCATTGTGGGCGGGCATAGGGTTCAAGCGCCGTCCCCGACCATGACTGCGCTTGTCCGAGGCTTCTTTAGTTCTGTCCTGAACCAAGTAATCACACTAAAAGGGGGGTTAGCCCTATTAGTGGTTTGTTCTTTTCGTCGCCTTTTACGACTGGCAGAACATTATTATTATTATTATTATTATTATTATTATTATTATTATTGTCAGTGGCGGAAGTTGTAGAAGCATAACTGTTATACAGCAAATGCTATTAATTTCGCACTCTCATATTTATCTGTATTTAAAAATTTGTGAACACCCAGAATATGTACCTACGAGCAAAAGTGACGAAAAGTTTCATACGCTACGTTATAATGAGAATACAGATATTAGAGATGAACTCTGAGGAGATTTTAAATCGTGCTTGCAACTTAAAGACGAACTAGTTCAGGCAGTAGTGGATGCTGTAGTGGAAAGCATACCCACTACAGTTGTATTGGACAGAGGTGCAGGTGTTAACGTCCGTGACGTGAATTTTTCAAAAGTGTAACCAGTGAAACCCGTGTACGGATAATGCCATTCCAAAACTGTGTAGTCTCCGGTGTTACTGGCGCCAAGGGACAACTAGTTACGCGACTGTGGAATGTGCGGTCGGAACAGCAGCCGCCAGCACAGAATACGGTGACCAGTTTTCGTCCAAACCGGTGGGAGAGTTCATTCGTTTCTTCAGAAGGGGATGCCGACAGTGTTTGCCTCTATTTGCGTGGAAGTAGAGCACTGTGCGAATTAAAAAAAAAAGTTTGCATTGAAAAACACGGGTCGCTACGATTTTGTGTTCGGTGCATACTACATTAAATACTGCGATGTATCAAATTTAGCTAACATACTGAATTTTTCTTTAGACTTGGGACTTGGTCTCTGTCATCGATCTCGAAAAAATAGATCTGATGTAGCACACACATTTGCGATCGCTCCCGCTAGCAATGAAGACACAGTGTAGCCTAATACCTACAACATTTCTTATTTCCTTAACTGTTTGCGTTATATCATTTGCCATAATCTCATTTCGATTTCTCAGAGAGGAGACTATTTTTCCCTACGCTTATTATGAAGAACTTCTTCATTTACCATGTTATTCCACTAACCACAGAGTTTTTCGAAGAAAGCACACAATTTTTAAGGGTCATCAGTAGAAGGTGAAACGAGACATGATACAGGTTTTGGAACAACGCAAGTGAAGACATTACATGTTTATTTTTGTACCGAGGATGTGCTTTTTCATAAGCTACCGATATTACTTCTCCTCAGTTCCTTACTTAACAAACTTCATGCCACTGTTCCGGAATTGTCTGCACAACATGTTTGTGACATGAAACTATAAACTTTGCTGTGTTCTGGCAAAAGAAGCAAACTTTAATAGGACAAAGAGTTAAATGTGCTGGTTTTCTTAAAATTTGCCACTCATGATGCTTCTCTGAAATTTACAAATGGTTATTAAGCCAGGCGAAAACCAATTCAGCGGAATTCTTTTTCAATACCAACGTAACCACAGTTGGCAGATATATTTGAATGGTCACCATAAAAGTGCGGGCTCTACTTAATACTTGACAAAAATTATGAGCGTACGCTTCAGTTTAGAACGCACTACCCCTCCAGTTCCCCTACAGGGCGTGCCCGTAACTCTCACAACTACTTCTCCCGGCACGTGCTCTGCCATTCACGCAGCGTTATTTGCTGCGGGATCAAACGTTTCTCACTGTGAAGAATTTGTCTGTTTCCTATCTACCGGGAATGGGATTTCTGCCAGGAGGGGACGCAAAGATCGACCTTCTGAACGGAACATCTCATTTAGTAGAAAATTAGTTTTAAGTTTGTTAAGGAAAAAGGCATGTCATGGTAGGTATTGCGAGAAAGTGAAGGTCAAAGTCTCAAAGCGATAAAAACTAAGTCGCTTTACACTAGTGGTGGGCAGTACTGTGCTCATAATGCACTGAAATGTCAGAATACAGAAGATGCCATGGATATTTTTTCCCGCAATCAAACGAAAATGGGCGAATCAGAGCATTTAACAGAACAACAAAAGGCTGAACTGATGTGCTAAACAAGTATTCAAATGTCTTATCACATAAGCCGGGCATGATTAAGGGGTACCAGTATCATATGCAGGCATTCCCTTATCAGATGTATTATAGGCGCAAAAAAAGTCGACATCGTGCACAGTGGCAACTGTAAATGGGAACTGCCTGCAGGTCACTCCCACCAGTCACTGCGCCGACTACCAACTTCGTCTGCACATACAGAACTGTCATGTGACCTGTTGCTTTCCTTGGGCCTGAAGAGAGGCGGTGAAAAAATGCGTGAGGAATAGCTAGTATTTGTACTTCATTTAGCTTCATATAAAGCATTAATAGTTACGATGGCATTTTATAGTCAGTCCGACGAATTCTTCTCTTAAAGTGAAAAAGCTTCTTTAATTTGAAAGCATGCTTCTTCAAAGTTGAGTGAACTTCTTGTAATTATAGATAGTAAATATTTTTGTTTAATTCATGACAGTCTAACAAATGATCATCTTTACTAATCCAGTGAACTATGGACATACACAAATATATTTGTACAAAAACTGATAAAGACCTGGACACAAGCTTTGAAGCAGTAGAAGTACGCTTTGTTTCATGGACTAACCACAGTGGGGTGTAAAGCTAGGAATTTTAAATAACTCCTGAACAGTACAATAGTTCATTCAAAATTTGAGAAAGTACTAATTTATGACAGATATACATGGTATGGAAATGAATACTAAAATTTCTGTAGTGGTCAATCCAAGGATTGGTTTGCAACAGCTACAATGGCAGCTTGTCTCCATTCTGTGCGTCTTTCAGCTTTTCTCTTCATTTCTTTATAGGTGTTACATCCCACATCTTTCACGATTGATCCATGTACCTCAGTCGTGGTCTTCCTGTTGGTCTTTTTCCCTCGACATATCCCTCTATGATTGTGTTCAGGAGTTGTTTATGTCTTAATAGATGGCCTGTAAATTGCACTCTTCTTTTAACAATGAAACTCCAGAAGCTTCTCTTCTCACCTGCTTTTTCCAGAACCAGTTCGTTTGTGACCTTGTCGATCCATTTTATTTTGAGCATGAGTCTATAGCACCACATTTCAAAAGAATTTAGCTTCTGGTCTTCCTCTGTACCGAGAGTCCATGTTTCACACCCATAGCATGCCACACTCCACACATATGATTTCAAAAATCTTTTCCTGATTTCATGGCTGATGCTCTGAGATGTTAATGTTTTTCTTGTTAAAAGCAGCCTTTGCTTGAGCTATTCTACTACTCACTTCTGCCTTGCTCCTTCCATCCCTGGTAATATTACTGCCCAGATAAGTAAATTTATCAACTTGTTCAAGCAGTTCATTGCATACATGAACTTGGACTTTCACTTGATCTTCTTTGTCGCATGCCATTACTTTTGTTTTTTGCTTTATTAATTCTCATATTATATTCTTCACCCATAACTTTATCCATTCTATTCAGTAGGACTAAAAGATCTTCACTTTCAGCCAGGACAGCTATATCATCGGCATATCATATCTAGTCGTTGGCCATGAATTACTACACCTGTCTGTGAATTTTCCCTTACTTTTTTCAGCGCCTCTTCAATGTATACGTTAAAGATAACAGGGGATAGTGCGCAACCTTGTCGAACACCTTTCCGTATCTGCACCTCTTCTTGTTTTGTCCGTCCACGGGTAACTGCTGTCTCGTTTTTGTACAGGTTCCATATCATTTTTCTATCTTTATGGTCTGTTCCTACTTTTTTGAGTACCTCAAACATCTTATCCCATTTAACATTATCAGAGGCTTTTCTACATCTACGAAAGCTATGTGTTTTCAGGTTCTTATCTAGTCGTTTCTCAATTAGTTTTAGAGCAAATATTGCTTCTCTGGTTCCTCTATCTTTACGGAATTCCAACTGGTCGTTGGAGAGTGTAGCTTCGACTTTTTGTTCTATGCTTTTTAGGATAATTGAGGTTAATATTTTAGAGGCGTGGGTAACTAGGCTGAGCGTCCTGTAATTTTCACATCTTGTAGCATTTGCCTTGTTTGGAATGGGGATCATAATGTTTTTCTCAAAGTCTGTAGGAATTTTACCCTGCTCGTACATGTTGAAAACAAGGTTATACAACTCCTGATTCAAATACTAAAATGTGCACCATAAAAATCAAGCTTTTGCTGTAAGCACAGCCATTATGGGTTGGATACACTAGCAAGCACAGAGAAATAAAAAATCGTTAGCTATGCAAGCAAGGCACAGACCTGTAAATATGTATGGCTTATGTTTAGTTTGTTTTTACAAACGTAGTTTTTAAGTTTTGGCAGGAACCAGTAATGAAGTATTGTTCTAGCGAATTTTTCTACATCGATAAGGCAAGCTCATAGTACTAATTGCAAAAACTAGGAAATGAGTTGCTTATCGTAGTGTCTTGTCAATCTCTTAATTAGGCAAAATTTCTCTTTGCGTACCTCTGCATGCCCATGTTTGATCGGCGTACGCGGCGGAAGATTTATTTACTCACTTTTTGCTTTGATAATTTTCGCTTATTCCGTAGACACAGAAATTTCTACGCAAGTAAAGGTCGTATAGTGGTGCCCTGTACGACGAGAAACAGGTTTTTATTTTTTGCAAATAATTCTAGTGTTGTATTAAGTTTCACGTTGAGAGAACAAATTACTTCCACTTGATTATCGACATACATTGAAGCTCCTGAGAAAAGAGACACAATGATTCTGTATATAGTGCAGTTTAAAACCCACTATGGAACTCAGCACGCTTATTTGATACTGAAAGACTACGGCAAGCATAAGCAGATAAAACATGTGAAAGCCCACAGTAGTATGTGAATTTGTACTCGCCTCTGCTGCGTGTGATTATGGAAGTAATCGGATGAAGTATCCATGAGCGCCTTTAATCAAGTGGGTCTTCTTCAGTGTTGCACGAAACCACAAATAAATGCATCTGATTAACGTGGTTCTGCGAAAGCGAACTGATAGCTGGGGTTATGGTATTCCGTAACAGTGCTTAACATGCCCATTATTGTTGTGACGTATGATTGTGCTTGTTTAATGTAAAAAAGCTTTAAAGACTAAATAAATAACATGTGTCCTACAAGAACGCTAAACTACTGTTCGTCGTAGACACTTTTGTAATATGATTCGCTGAGAGCTCAATTATGTGCAACAGGCTAACAGTAATTCTGTAGTGAATATCATGCGGCGCTCTGACCAGTGAGTGTCGCCAACGTAAAACAAGCAAAGATGTTCTCACTTTGAAATGAGTGAACAGAAGTAACTGCATATAAACTAAACTAAACTTCTGACAAGACAATTATGCTATGCAAAACTCTTTAGAGGATTGCATAGCGCTTAACAAATGTTTTGTCTCTCTGATGCTGCCCTTGATTTGTTTCATATAAACGATGCTGAGGTGAAAAGCAAAAGCGCAGCCCCCGACACGTCTAACCAATCCTGGTGTTGCAGCAGGCATCTGTTCGTATGAAGCAGTTGATGTGGCGGAGCGGCCGCAACAGAACAGATAATAGGAGCCACCGACCGTGTGATGTGGATTTAAAAACAATCAGTACAATAATTTTGATAACACAAAGCAAAACTATTTTGTATGAAATTCTATGTAACTGTTGTATATATAAAGCAAATTTTTTTATGTTAAACAAAACCGGGTGGGAATTTTATCCCTCGCTGCGTATTTTGCGGAGGCATTTTTTTCCGTTGCCTACGCCGAAGTTGGGAGGAATGAAAACAAAGTATAATGCCACGTAAACACAACTATTGACTTTTGCCTCATAAAGTCAAATCTAAATATTGTAAAAATGTTCTCATGCAATCCTGAAGTAAAATAAACCTTGCAATAATGACAATTTATCGATCGGTGCACAAGTAAACTTAGTTATATGGTTATTACACAACTAAAGCAAATGAGAATATTTCTGAAAATAATTTAGCAGAAAATCATAACTAATACATTCAAAAAGAGTAAAATTCTTTTGCAAAATATTTAAGTGGTTGAATGCATAAAGTTAGTTCTGTTCATCATATAACTTCATTCATTCATGGGCGCCTATAACAAATTATGCATCCTCATTATATGTGAATGACGTTTATGCCTCGCCTCCAAAGTGATTTCATAAACGTATATATAGAAATCTATTAATACTGTAATTTATAGTAAACTGTTTTATGTTTTTTATACAAAGAAATGTTTTGTAATTAAAGTCGCTTGGCTGGAGACATTTGCTAAGTGAGCGAAGCGTCAAATGCAAAATATGTAGTGACGGTGAAGAAATAAGAGATTGTTACGTACTTCATTTATCCTCGCCTGACGGTGGCGTTTTTCCCTGTCGGATACCACATAGGGTGTGCATCTGCTCCTATGTCCTTTTGTATATAGTTAAACATACATTTAACGGAAATGTGTGAGTCGTGTTTATTTAGAAAAGCGCATCTCATTGATTCCTGTGATAACTATTATGTACGAATATTTGTCACAGCCAGTAAATAAAGGATTACTGACGAAATGTTCGAGGTGTAGAGCGACCGGATATATCACGTGTTCTTTCGTTACTTACTTGAATATCTCTAAGTCGGACCACTCAGAGATCAAACTGCCGATCATTTCTTTTTGTTTGTTGCGCGTATCTTTACATAAGAATAGTGTTAAGCTGATCAGTCCATCATCGCAGAACAATGACACTGGCTGTCGTTTCAGTGGCCTGGTGGTCTTCTACTTCACGGTATTATTGGACTGTGACATAAACAGATGCTGAACTTGCATCGGTTATCAGGAATAATTAAATTCATTTTCTCATATTTTTTTGCTTAAGTTTGTCGTCTATGGTCGTTTCTCCTTATCGTGACATACTGGGAAAACTTTGCTTAATAGTTATCTCCAAGAACCTTCTCATTCACTATAAATTCAGAGAGCGAGAAACGTTTCCACTTCAGTCTTTTCGTCATCAGTGCAGCTACGTGTCTCATAAATTTGTGCTATTACGGTAGGTGTGGGCTTCGCCACTACTCGGAGGTCGCAAAAGCCATGGGATACCTCCTAATACTGCGTCGGCTCTCCTTTCGCCTGACGTAATGCAGCTATTTTTGTGTGTGACGTAGACTCAAAATGGCGTTCGAAGTCCCCTGCAGAAATAATTAGCCATACTGCCTCTATAGACGCCCATAATTGCGGCAGTGTTGCCAGTGCAGGATTTCGCGCACGAACTGAGCCCTCTATATGTCCCATAAATGTTGGATGGGGTTCATGTCAGGCGATCTGGACAGTCGAATCATTCGATCGAACTGTCCAGAATGTTCTTCAAACCAGTCACGAATCGTTGTGCCCCAGTAACACGGAGCATTGTCACCCATAGAAGTTTCACCGTTATTTGGAAACATGAAGTCCATCAGTGGCTGCTGATGGTCTGCAAGTAGCACTAGCGGATACGTTCGTCGTGCGCCCCACATTGATTTCTGCGCTTATTTCACGCAATGTTGGTTGTCTGTTAGCACTGACCACTGTACGCAAATTGTGCTGCTCTCTGTCGTTAACTGAAGGCTGTCGGCCACTGCATTGTGCGTGGTGAGAGGTAATGCCTGGTGTTCTCGGCACACTCTCGACACCGTGGACCGCGGAATATTGAATTTCCTGACACTTCCCGGAATGGAAATTAGGCGTCAGTGTCAGTTAATTCGCGTCGTGTGACCATAGTAATCGGAAACCTTTTCACATGAATCACATGGGTATAAATGACAGGTCCACCAATGCACTGCCCTTTCATAATTTTGTACGCGATACTACATCCCTCTATGTCCATATTGCTATCCATGACTTTTTTACCTCGATGTATATTGGCAACGATAATGCACGACCATGCAGTTCACAGCAGCGTACCCGCATTCCTACCTTCTTATTCATTACTGAACCCATTCCTGCATTGCCCATATTTGACTTTGTCTTCATAGCCCTTTATTCATCGGACCAGAATGGCTCTTCCTCTTGCCACCAAACCTCACTAATTCCCACTACATCTATCCTATAACCTGTCCATTTCCTTTTTACATTTCCTAACCTACCTGCCAGATTAAGTGATCTAAGTTTCCACTCTCCGATCCGTAGAGAGCCGGTATTGTTTCTCTTGATGTGAAGTAACAGCTTCGCTGATCTGATGCTCGAGCAACAACAGCTGGCTACAAAGCGGTAACTCATTAAGGTCTGAGGCCAATGTTGAACTGTACTCTCAAACTGGGGTTGCTAATAAAATATCGATTTATCGATATTTTCCAAAAATTATAGACATTTATCGGCGACAATTTTATTCCCGATGTATCGCTATTGAAATATCGAGTGATGATATTTTCATTTTATATTATTTTTCACAGTTTTCGGTAAATATTTGAAATTGTAGTTGAATATAATTTTGCTTTAACTATATGAAATGACAAAACCGAACGCGGTATTCTTGCCTGTCGTAAGAGGCGACTAAAAGGAGTCTCAAACGTTTCGGCCTATATGTGATGGTCCCCTCTCGGGTTTGACCTTCATCGTTACAAATTCTTCCGAAGAGCGAGCCACTTGGGGAAGGGCGCATTACATGGTGCCCTGTATCCGTCGTCCATCGAGACCTTTAGCCGGCTTTCTCGTCGTTTCAATGCTGTCCCGCTCGTTTTCCACCTCTTGGGCGAGGATACGTTCCTGGGTGCGATTACCACTCTGCACTGTACAGTGTTGCTTTTTGCTGATACGACGACTTTGGACATTTTTGCACCTAAGATCCAGCACGGTAGCCAGTCCGTTGTGGTCGAGCCGCTATGTACCCTGTTGGTTGTAGCCCCCTGACAACACAGGGATCGCTTTGCTGATGCCTGCGCCGTTAACTCCCCAGGTATGCCAAGGAGTAGATGCCTATCCTCCTGGGGTATCGGGACTCCCGGCAATGGCCATCCTGCCAGGTGGCCCTTGCTGTGGCTGGATGGCGCCCGTGGGGAGGGCCCTTGGTCGGAGTAGGTGGCATCAGGGCAGATGACCCTCAGTGAAGCGTGGTACATCATCTATCGCTGGTGGCCAGCCGCCAGCAGTCTCTAAGCGTTCTCGGGCTCAATTTAACGCACAGAAATACGATCCAAAAACACTCCCCTCCTTGGCCACACCGTGGGAGGAGCCTAAGTCTCAGGATGCCAGTAACAGCTATTCGCCCCGGTTCCTAGTTTGCACGAGAGCTGATGGAAAGTCTTTCATGTCCACAAAGCCTCAGTTCGTCGTAGAGCATTTAGAGGATAAGTTAGGGGAGGTAGAGGGCTTGTCCAAAATGCACTCTGGGTCAGTATAGATACAAACGGCATCCTCTGCCCAGTCATGATGGTTACTTGCTTGTGACAAGTTGGGGGATGTTGCCATTACGATCACGCCCACATAAGAGTTTAAATATGGTCCAGGGTATTATTTACCATAGAGACCTTCTTTTGCAGTCTGATGATGAGCTGCACGCTAATTTAGTGCCGCGGTGTACATTTCGTCTGGCGTGTTCAACATTTTTTAATGTTCGGATAATAAGTTGCCGTCTCTTTATCTAAGAATAGATGATGAATGCAGCTAGCCGCTAACTCTGTGTAATGTCTTGTCTGTATAGACGTGTATCTGTTGCCTTTAAGATCCCTTCACCTTCACACATAAATCTATACAGTAGAGAGAGGGCCTCCCATTTCTTGGCTGATCCGTGATAAGACAGGCGAAAAGTTAGACTAAGGGAGGATTATTAGTATTATCTCTACTTTCACTCGCTCTCTCTCTTTCTCCCCTTTATCTATGTACAGTTTTTAATATAATATTTTATTACGTGAAATCAGCCAAATAGAATCTTTGGTGGAGTCCTTCGTCTTGGTAATCAGCGGCTGGCTTGCTGTAAGAGATCTTTAAATTTATTATTACTGTTAAACACTGCAGTCAGTCGGGAGAATCAATCGTGTGGACAATTTGTTCCTTTTACGAAAGATTGCGAATTCCAGATGTGTACGAAGCCTTTTTGGACGATTCAACACTCAGTGATTGCAGGCTCTCTTCGACACAGCTGAAACTTCCCCACTAACTACAGGGCCAACGTGATCATCAAATGACTCAGAAAAAACTCATTCTTTCATTCACTCCAGAACAAAAAAGTCACAAACCTTATTTATGAAGGAAATTGTGTATTAAATCCATCTCCATTACATATCCAGATCTCCGGTGATAATTAAGGCGTGGAATAATTATTTTCCTTTTACAGTCTCTTTCTCTTCAAACAAACAGCTAGCGGCACAAATGTTAATTGGCTCGCTTTAGCGAGAAGAAAAGCAGAATATGCATCTCTCAGAAACACGTCAATCACTCAACAGATACTCCAGAAGCTGTCCTAGTTACCACTCTAACAACCATGGAGAATGCATATATGCAGCTCTGTTATTTCAAAGAATAAATTCACTAGATTATACTTCGGCGTCGTCGAGCTGTCACCGCATATGTTACGAGAAAATCAGATCAGATAACTTTTCCAAAGTGAATGAATGTGGATGGTTTAGTTGACAATGATTAATTGGTGCGTGGTAGAGGGTATTTTCTGTGGGGACATTATACGTGTTCATCGGGGTCCGAAGGATAATCAGATTGCCACCGGTGCCTTCATCTTGGCCTTCGAGGGTGGTACATTACCGGAGAAGGTCAACGTGATAGTCTACCAATGTGACGTCAAGCCCTATAGCCCTCCCCATATGTGGTGCTTTAAGTGCTGGAAGTTCGACCATATGTTTTCCCGTTGTACTTCCAGCCTCACATGTCGAGATTGAGGACGCCCATCACATCGCGATACTCCATGTGCCCGGCATCCCATCTGTGTCAACTGTGGAGAGCCTCATTCACCTTGCTCTCCAGACTGCAGGATCTTACAGAAAGAACGCAAAATCATGGAATGTAAGACCCTGGACCGACTGAGCTATACTGAGGCTAAGAGGAAATATGAACGCCTCCATCCTTTGTGAATGACTTTCTCCTATGCCGCTGCAATGACAACCGTGTTAGCCCCATCAGTTCAGCATATTCCAGCAAAATCACATGGCTGTAAAACTCCACATGCCCCCTTGCCCGTGGGGGGGCTCTCCCACCCCCGTTGATCCTGCGCCACCTACCTCGGGACGAACACCCTCCCACCCATTGGGGACGCCCGTCCCCACTTCTCAGCCAGAGAAGCATCCAACTTCTTTGGCTACTCTCGCTCGGAAGGGGTCCCTTCGGTCCCTCCCTTCCCAGGTTTCCACCAGCAGGAAGGATGACGCCCGACAGTGGCATAAGTTCTCACCAGCAGCTGGTCGTAGGGCTTTGCGATCCTCCTCCGTCCCAGAGACTGAATTGGTGAAGCTTTACCAGCTGGTGAAACCCAAGGTTCAGCGAGAGAAGTCCAAGAGAAAGACCTCTAAAGCCAAAGAACTTGCGGTTGCACCCACCCCACTGCACCCTTCACGCTCTGCCTCTGAGGATGAGGTGGAGATTCTGGCGTCCGCTGAGGACCTCGATCTCGCCGGTTCCTCGGACACAATGAATAGCACTTGCACAGGTGCTCAATTGGAGGCAGCAGGTGACCCAGCGGCGTAATCAGCCTCCCTAGTCCCTTCATGCCTTTCTCAGCCATGGACAATATCATCTTCCAGTGGAACTGCAGCGGTTTCTTCCACCATCTAGCTGAGCTCCGACAACTTATCAGTCTTCACCCTTTCTTCTGCATTGCTCTTCAGGAAACTTGGTTTCCAGCGATGTGAACCCCCGCCCTCCATGGCTATCGGGGTTATTATAAGGACCGTGCAGCTTATGGAAGGGTATCTGGTGGTGTCTGCGTCTATGTCCTTCTCTCTCTTCACAGCGAGTCTGTCCCTCTACAAACACCTTTAGAGGCTGTCGCTGTTAAGGCGTGGACGCCACAGGCTGTTAGTGTCTGTATCTTCCACCGGATGGTGATGTCCCACAGCATGTCCTCACTGCGCTGATAGCCAAATTGCTGCCACCTTTCTTGTTACTGGGTACGTTCAAAGCCCATAACCCTCTGTGGGGTGGGTCAGTGGCAACAGGTCGAGGCGCCACCATTGAGCATGTATTGGCACAGCTCGACCTTTCCATTTTAAATGATGGTGCCTTCACACATTTAAGTGTGGCGCATGGCACATACTCCGTCATCGGCCTTTCGATCTGCAGCCCTAGTCTCTTACCGTCTGTCCAATGGAGTGTGCATGATGACGTAGTAGTGACCACTTTCCGATCTTTCTGTCACTGCCACAGCGTCACTCTTCTGGGTGCCCTAGCAGATGGGCTATGAATAAAGCTGACTGGGACATGTTCTCTTCCATGGCCACTATTGCGCCTCTTTCTAATGAAGCCATTGATGTGGTGGTTCACTCGGTCACCACGGGCATCGTTACTGCCGCAGAATATGCCATTCCCCAATGTTCTGGGTTCCCTGGGTGGAGGCCTGTGCGTTGGTGGTCGCCTGAGATCGCAGAGGCAATTAAAGATCGCCGGCGGGTGCTCCAGCGTCAGTGGCATCCATCATTAGAAAACCTCATCGCCTTTAAACGGCTCCATGCGCGGGCCCACCGCATCATTCGCCAAAACAAACAGGAGTGCTGGGAATGGTATATCTCCACCATTGGCCTCCATATCTCTCCATCAGAGGCCTGGGCTAAGATTAGACGCCTCTATGGCTATCGGACCCCTGTCAGTATCCCTGCGCTGTCACTGAATGGAACAGTTTGTACTGAACCCGACGTCATTTCCAACCGCTTAGCAGACCATTTTGTTCTGAGTTCCGCTTCTGTGAATTATCCACAGGCCTTCCATTCCATTAAAGAGCGGGTGGAACGTTGGAGCCTTTCATTTCACACCTGCCATCCTGAATCCTACAATGTTCAATTGAGTGGGAATTTCAGTGCCCTAGCCACTTGCCCTGATACCGCTCCTGGGGCAGATCGCATCCACTGTCAGATGCTGAAACACCTCTGAGTGGACTGTCAGCGACGCCTCCTCGACCTTTACAACCGTATTTGGGTCGAGGGTGAGTATCCGTCGCAATGGCGGGAAAGCATTATTATCCCCGTTTTGAAACCTGGCGAGAACCCATTGGAGGTGGACAGCTACCGCCCCATTAGCCTCACCAACGTTCTTAGCAAGTCGCTCGAATGCATGGTGAGCCGGCGGTTGAGTTGGGTACTCGAGTCTCGGGGCCTTCTGGTGGGTTCCGTAAAGGCCACTCTGCCGCCGACAATCTGGTGAGCCAGGAGTCAGCCCTCTGTACGGCCTTTGCCCGCCGTCAGCACCTCGTCGCTGTCTTTTTTGACATGCTGAAGGTGTATGATACGACATGGCGCCATCACATCCTCTCTACGCTCCATGATTGGGGTCTTTGGATTCCAGTGTCGATTTTCCTACGAAATTTTCTGTCGCATCATACCTTCCGCGTGCAAGTCGCGGCCTCCCATAGTTCCTCCCGAGTTCAGGAGAACGGGGTACGACAGGGGTCTGTCCTAAGTGTTTGCTTGTTTTTAATTGCAATTAACGGGATCGCTGCGGTGGTGGGAACGTCTGTCTCAGCTTCCTTGTATGCTGACGACTTCTGCCTCTACTATAGCTCCATTGGCATTGCAGCTGCTGAACGTCAGCTGCAGGGCGCTATCCGCAAGGCACAGTCTTGGGATGTAGCGCATGGCTTCCAGGTTTCGGCTGCCAAGACCTGCGTTATGCATTTCTGCCGGCGACGAACAGTTAACCCTGATCTGGGGCTTCATCTTGCCGGCGAACTTCTCGCTATGGTGGAGACACATAGGTTTCGCCGGCCGAAGTGGCCGTGCGATTCTAGGCGCTGCAGTCTGGAACCGCGAGATCGCTACGGTCGCAGGTTCGAATCCTGCCTCGGGCATGGATGTGTGTGATGTCCTTAGGTTAGTTAGGTTTAACTAGTTCTAAATTCTAGGGGACTAATGACCTCAGAAGTTGAGTCCCATAGTGCTCAGAGCCATTTGAACCATTTGAACACATAGGTATCTGGGTGCGGTTTTTGGCTCCCACATACTCGGCAGCTTAAACAGATGTGTTGGCGGCATCTTAATGCTCTGTGATGCTTGAGGCACACCAGCTGGGGCGCAGACCGATCTACCCTCTTACGGCTCTACCAGGCATTAATCCAGTCCTGTGTGGATTATGGGAGCCTGGCTTATGGTTCAGCATCCCCTTCTGTGTAGCGGGTGCTGGACCCAATCCTTCACAGCGGGATACGACTTGCCACTGGTGCTTTCCGGACCAGCACTGTGAACAGCTTTCTTGCGGAGGCAGGTGTCCCTCCACTGCAGATACGGCGCCAACGCTTACTGGCCGCTTATGCTGCACATCTTTTTAGCTTGCCCGGGCATCCTAATTATAATCTCCTGTTGCCTCAGTCAGTCGTCCATCTCCCAGAACGTCGGCCCCAGTCGGGTTGTACGATCGAGTCAGAGAGCTTCTCTCAGGGCTTGAGGTTTTCCCTCTTCCACCTCCTTTCCGGGCCCCTCTGCGTACACCCCCGTGGTGCGCGCCCCGCCCTTGCCTTCAGCTCGAATTGGCACAGGGCCCGAAGGACTCAGTCCCTCCGGAGGCCTTCTGCCGCCGCTTTCTTTCCCTCCTTGCCACGTATCAGGCCTCTGGCTTTGTTTACATTGACGGTTCGATGGTTGCTGGTCGTGTTGGTTATGCTCTGACTCTAGGGGACCATTACGAAGAATATTCATTGGCAGCTGGCTGCAGCGTTTTCACTGCTGAGCTGGTCGCCACCTATCGTGGCCTGGAGTATATTCGCACCTGCTCAGGTGAGTCCTTCGTTATCTGTAGCAACTCTCTGAGCAGTTTACGAGCTATCGACCAGTGCTTCCCTCGCTCTCGTCTGGTGATGGCTGTCCAGGAGTCCCTCCATACTCTTGCCCGTTGCGTCCGCTCTGAGGTGTTTGAGTGGACCCCAGGCCATGTTGGGATACCCGGAAATGAACATGTTGACAGCCTGGCCAGACAGGCCACCAGTAATCCAACCCTGGACATTGGCCTCCCGGAGACTGATTTGCGAGCGATCTTACGCCGTAAAGTTTTCGAACTTTGGGACACTGAATGACGCAACCTGACCACGCCAAACTAACTCCGTCCTATCAAGGAGACGACGACTTTGTGCCGGTCATCCATGCGGGTCTCTCGCCAGGAGTCTGTTGCCCTCTGCTGGCTGCGCACTGGGCACACAAGGATGACGCACGGCCACTTGCTGCGCCGGGAGGACCCTCCTCTATGTCGCTGCGGATCCGTTCTGACGGTGGTCCACATTTTGTCGCAGTGCCCCCGTTTAGCTGTGCTCAGGCAGACGTTCGCGCTGCCTGACACGCTCCCTGCCCTTTTAACAAATGACACTGCCATGGCAGGCTTAGTTTTGTGTGTTATTGGGGCACGGGTTTTTTTATCACGTAATCTGGGTGTTAGTTATGATTTTGTTTTGAGTCTGGCCTTTGGCCTACATTTTAGACTGAGTTTTAGTGTTTCTCGGTGGTTGGCTTTTCCTTTCTTATCTCTATGGTCGACCAACCACTGTCACACTTTGTGTGATTTTAATTCGTTTTGTCTGATCTATGTCTGCGTCTTTCTTGTCCTGTGTCGTCTGTTGCCTCCATTCTTCGTTTTTATTGTGCGTGGGTGTTTGCAGTTCTGGAAAAAGGGACCGATGACCATCGCAGTCTGGTCCCTTCAATCTCACAAACCAACCAACCAAAACCGAACGACGGACCCATAGGACACGTTTCATTGTGCCACTTACATGCAGTTGTCACTGTTAGCGAAGTGGTTGTTGAAAGTTTGAACGTGCATCGTTTTCCTTCCAATTCTTGCTCCAAGGGGTGATGAGCTGGTTGCTAGCTTCTTGATGTACAGAATATCTAATAATAAATCAATACTTAAATACACAGCTCTAAGAGCAGCAGACAATATGCAGCCGATATATTTATAGATCTGTACGTCGGCATTCTTTCCGTCGATATATCGATACTTTTTCTATGTGCTGTAGGTCAACAATAACATTTTTTTATTAAATATATATGTATGAGATTCGCGATATATTTAAAAATGTCAACTCTCCTAGCTCAAACACTTGCAACCTTGTTCAGGGGCGGGCTGCCCCGTGTAAGGAGACGCCACTGACGCCACGGTGCTTGCCCCAGAGCCCTGCACGAGAGCAACGACCTCGCCAAACACAACTCGTGGCCTCGCCGACCGTAAGTGAAAGAGGCGGGGAAAGGGCACGAAATGGGACTAGTGCCGGGTAGGACCAGCGTCAGTGTAGTGCATCGCTATCAGTGAGTCAAAAAGGGCTCAGTGACTCAAAGGTTAGCAAAGTGGAAGGAGAACAGTTTGCAAGTCAGGTGCAAAACAAGTTAATTGAATTAGATAAAATTTTGTAAAGAGTTCTTAGAGATGGGACAGTGGTCTCGAGGGTCAAAATGACGACAGAATGTCTACTCAGGAGGAACTCAGCATCAATTATGCAAATAGTTTGATTGAAATTGATTTTGTTGTCGTATCGAGGTAGTCCCAGAGGATAAATTTCTTAAAGGTATTGTTTGTTTTATTGTAAATAATTTGTGTTGACGTACTTCAGCAAAAGCGTTTGAAATTTCTTTGATGCTTGAATATTGTTACTACCAGTAACGTGTGTAACTCGGAGGATGCTGTACCCTTCATGACGTGTTCTGACCTGTGAGATAGCTTTGTGGGGCGTTGCAGAGTAGAGTGTGTGTTCACACTTCGCGGAGTGCAGTCGCATCTGTAGTGGTTCCAAAGTACTGACGAACTTGTCTGTGCACCGTATTCTGTTACTAAATTTACTACTTTTCAACGGTGTCTCGTGCTGTTTCTGGAGGAACAACGGATGAATAAACTTTCGCAAACATCCGCTCGCTGTGATTCATAAAGTTGTTTGTGCGTTTGTCATTTATTAAATTTAGTACCGTAGTTTAAAGGTGGTGTTTCTTGCTGCTTCTAGTGAAATATTTCAGTAAAAACTTGTGTTGTTTCGTTGAGCGTTCCAGTGCAAGCTTGAATTTTTTGTTTGTTCTTGATTTTGGTGTTAGTAGTGGTTTAGTATTACTAATATAAGTACCTTCTTTCTTAGCAGAGTGTAAAATTCGAGATAACTGGTATTAGTTCTTTAAATCGTTCTATTGCAGTAACTGAACTTAGGTAACATCGTAAAATTTTTTACAGCTACTGAAAAAACTAAACGTCTAAAAGTGTGGACTTTGTCGTAGGTTTGAAAGTAGTGGGTTGCGGTGTGAGAGGCGATTAAAGTATTTTCTTTGGGGGGGGGGGGGGGGCAGTGGGCATTCTAGCGGTATGCTCTCCTGGATACGTAGACTTTGTAGCAGAAATAAATTAATAGGGAAGCAGTACCGTAAGGTCAGTACTCTTGAGGTGTAGTTACAAAACGCAAAGGAGGAACTAGGTAGGATTTGGAGGGAGAATGGTGCTGGGGTATGGGAGCTGGCAGTTGGTAGGAAGGCCGCTAGGAGGAGGAGATATTCAGACAGTTGCGTTTTCCCTATCGCCAATTGATTTTACCAACCGTCGGAGTTTAATGGGAAGGAGCCTCTTGTAGCAGTATGTGTAGGAAATCCGCAGCAGACTCAGTAGCTAAGGTCGCTAACACAGCTGCAGTTTCAAATAGGAGGTTCTGCTACTAGGGAGCTCACAATGCAGATGAATAGACCAGCAGGAAATGTTGGGGAGTGAGTACCAGGTCACCAGCATTGCGAAACCTAGTGCAGGGCAGTTATGCAGGGCAGTTATGTAGAATTTAGTGAAAGACGAGAAGTTAGTGAATCGTGTGAGGGGTTGGGGATAGTCTTGATAGGGAAGGGGAGTATGATTCAAGTAGTGACCTGGAAAAGAAAGTCGCTGTTAGGCGTGTCAACATGGGGCTCGAGAAGGCACTGATGGTGGAGAGCACGGTTCAGATTGTAGAGGTGCCTGCAGACCCTATCGATAGATCGGGTTTCCCTAGCTGTGCTCTGTACCTCAGTAGGTATGGGAAGGGGAGGTTGGCAAAGCTTATAGCTGACAGTGCAGTGGGCGGTGGTGGGATTACTCTTGAGAAAACCACAGCAGTAGTTACAGCTGCACCTGTTGTAGACTGAAGTTAAATGATAGGTACCTCTGCTTAAAGGAAGGCTCTCAACAAAGAAACTACCTTCGAAGGAGGACACTCATCCAAGCAGTGAAAGAATTAGCATATTTTATAAAATATAAGAGGTATTAGAGATACAGTGAACTGCTTAAACATGTCGACTCTGAAATATTGGAACATCAGAGCACCACTTAGAGTGAAAATTCAGAGGCTTCCTTTACCAGGATACAGATTAGCTGGCCGTTTCTCAAGGATTTCTTTGTGCAGTGGGGGTGTGGTCATGTACCTAGAAAACAGTATTCCATTTGAGTCCATAGACGTATCGAATTTAATAATGAATAGGAAAATAGGAACGCGGATAAGCTACTACAAACAGCTTAGTGAACGCATTATTGTGGCCAAGATAGATACGAACCCCACACCTACTACAGTAGTACAAGTTTATATGCCAACTAGCTCTGCAGATGACGAAGAAATTGAAGAAATGTATGATCAACTAAAAGAAATTATTCAGATAGTGAAGGGAGACGAAAAATTAATAGTCATGGGTGACTGGAATTTGAGTGTAGGAAAAGGGAGCGAAGGAAACGTAGTAGGTGAATATGGATTGGGGCTAAGAAATGAAAGAGGAAGCCGCCTGGTAGAATTTTGCGCAGAGCACAACTTAATCATAGCTAACACTTGGTTTAAGAATCATGATAGAAGGTTGTATACATGGAAGAACCCTGGAGATTCTAAAAGGTATCAGATTATATAATGGTAAGACAGATATTTAGGAACCAGGTTTTAAATTGTAAGACATTTCCAGGGGCAGATGTGGACTCTGACCACAATCTATTGGTTATGACCTGTAGATTAAAACTGAAGAAACTGCAAAAAGGTGGGAATTTAAGGAGATGGGACCTGGATAAACTGATAGAGCCAGAGGTTGTACAGAGTTTCAGGGAGAGCATAAGGGAACAATTGACAGGAATGGGGGAAAGAAATACAGTAGAAGAAGGATGGGTAGCTTTGAGGGATGAAGTAGTGAAGGCAGCAGAGGATCAAGTAGGTAAAAAGACGAGGGTTAGTAGAGATCCTTGGGTGACAGAAGAAATATTGAATTTAATTGATGAAAGGAGAAAATATAAAAATGCAGTAAATGAAGCAGGCAAAAAGGAATACAAACGTCTCAAAAATGAGATCGACAGGAAGTGCAAAATGGCTAAGCAGGGATGGCTAGAGGACAAATGTAAGGATCTAGAGACTTATCTCATTAGATAGATACTGCCTACAGGAAAATTAAAGAGACCTTTGGAGATAAGAGAACCACTTGTATGAACATCAAGAGCTCAGGATGGAAACCCAGTTCTAAGCAAAGAAGGGAAAGCAGAAAGGTGGAAGGAGTATATAGAGGGTCTATACAAGGGCGATGTACTTGAGGACAATATTATGGAAATGGAAGAGGATGTAGATGAAGATGAAATGGGAGATACGATACTGCGTGAAGAGTTTGACAGAGCACTGAAAGACATGAGTCGAAACAAGGCCCCCCTGAGTAGACAACATTCCATTGGAACTACTGACGGCCTTGGGAGAGCCAGTCCTGACAAAACTCTACCATCTGGTGAGCAAGATGTATGAAACAGGCGAAATACCCTCAGACTTCAAGAAGAATATAATAATTCCAATCCCAAAGAAAGCAGGTGTTGACAGATGTGAGAATTACCGAACAATCAGTTTAATAAGCCACAGCTGCAAAATACTAACACGAATTCTTTACAGACGAATGGAAAAACTAGTAGAAGCCGACCTCTGGGAGGATCAGTTTGGATTCCGTAGAAATACTGGAACACGTGAGGCAATACTGACCTTACGACTCATCTTAGAAGAAAGATTAAGGAAAGGCAAACCTACATTTCTAGCATTTGTAGACTTAGAGAAAGCTTTTGACAATGTTGACTGGAATACTCTCTTTCAAATTCTAAAGGTGGCAGGGGTAAAATACAGGGAGCGAAAGGCTATTTACAATTTGTACAGAAACCAGATGGAAGTTACAAGAGTCAAGGGACATGAAAGGGAAGCAGTGGTTGGGAAGGGAGTGAGACAGGGTTGTAGCCTCTCCCTGATGTTATTCAATCTGTATATTGAGCAAGCAGTAAAGGAAACAAAAGAAAAATTCCGAGCAGGTAATAGAATCCATGGAGAAGAAATAAAGACTTTGAGGTTCGCCGATGACATTGTAATTCTGTCAGAGACAGCAAAGGACTTGGAAGAGCAGTTCAACGGAATGGATGGTGTCTTGAAGGGAGGATATAAGATGAACATCAACAAAAGCAAAACGAAGATAATGGAATGTAGTCGAATTAAGTCGGGTGATGTTGAGGGTATTAGATTAGGAAATGAGACACTTAAAGTAGTAAAGGACTTTTGCTATTTGGGGAGCAAAATAACTGATGATGGTCGAAGTAGAGAGGTGTAGTGGACTGACAAGGCAGCCAGTCCACAGTGACGGGTAGCCGAAAGGCACACGTACACACACGCCAACTGGCGCGAAGTCTGGAACAGGATTCGTAATGAATGCGATAAAGAAAAGAACGTAGCTACTAGAACACTTAACTTCTACTGCATCCTTTGGTATACAGCAATCTTGATGATAGAAGTGAGACTCATTAAGATACATGCAATGTTACAAATGGCTAATGGCGCCTTGCTAGGTCGTAGCCATGGACTTAGCTGAAGGCTATTCTGTCTCTCGGCAAATGAGAGAAAGGCTTCGTCATTGTCGCTAGCAACGTCGTCGTACAACTGGGGCGAGTGCTAGTTAGTCTCTCGAGACCTGCCTTGTGGTGGCGCTCGGTTTGCGATCCTGACAGTGGCGACACGCGGGTCCGACATGTACTAATGGACTGCGGCCGATTTAAGCTACCACCTAGCAAGTGTGGTGTCTGGCGGTGACACCACAAGAGGATATAAAATGTAGACTGGCAATGGCAAGGAAAGCGTTTCTGAAGAGGAGATATTTGTTAACATCGAGTACAGATTTAAGTGTCAGGAAGTCTTTTCTGAAAGTATTTGTATGGAGTGTAGCCATGTATGGAAGTGGAACATGGACGATAAATAGTTAGGACAAGAAGAGAATAGAAGCTTTCGAAATGTGGTGCTACAGAAGAATGCTGAAGATTAGATGGGTAGATCACATAACTAATGAGGAGGTGCTGAATAGGATTGGGGAGAAGAGAAGTTTGTGGCACAACTTGACCAGAAGAAGGGATCCGTTGGTAGGACATGTTCTGAGGCATCAAGGGATCACCAATTTAGTATTGGAGGGCAGCGTGGAGGGTAAAAATCGTAGAGGGAGACCAAGAGATGCATGCACTAAGCAGATTCAGAAGGATGTAGGTTGCAGTAGGTACTGGGAGATGAAGAAGCTTGCACAGGATAGAGTAGCATGGAGAGCTGCATCAAACCAGTCTCAGGACTGAAGACCACAACAACAACAGATGCATCGAAACACTACATTGAACGGGTATTTGAATGTTGTGCAGGAGTAGTTGAATTTAGTGAAACTAAGCTTTTAATTATAGTTATTTATGGGCCCCATTAACTCTGACTTCACAATATTTCTGCTCAATCTAGAGAGGTTTCATGGTCCACTTTATAGGAAGTATCCTACATGAAATTAGTTCATGTGGTGATTTCGATATTAGTTTTGCGTGTTACTGTGCAAGAAAAAGGTTATTGCGAAACTCCTACATTAATATGATCTGATGCAACCTCTATTTATTCCAACCAGGGCGCAGGTGAACAGTAGCACAATCATAGATAATATTTTTATTTATTCTTCATTACTAGATATGCGATCTATCAATAAAAGGGTGAATAGCCTTTCAGACCACTATGCACAAATTTTTGTACTCAGACAAATGTTTTACATAATTACAAACTACACAGAAAGTAATGCAACAATAGTTTTTTAAATCTCATTAAGGAACAAGAGTGGCAGAAAAGATACAATGTTTCCCTTCATATACATGGCTACTCTGCAATTCACTACTCTGCAATTCACACTACGTGCCTGGCAGAGGGTTCATCGAACCATTTTCATACTACTTCTCTACCATTCCACTCTCGAATGGCGCGAGGGAAAAAGGAACACCAAAATCTTTCCGTTCGAGCTCGGATTTCTCTTATTTTATTATGAGGATAATTTCTACCTACGTAGGTGGGTGTCAACAAAATATTTACGTATTCGGAAGAGAAAGTTGGTGATAGAAATTTCGTAAATAGATCTCGCCGCAAAGAAAAAGCGCCTTTGCTTCAGTGACTGCCATCCCAACTCGCGTATCATATCAGTGATACTCTCCCCCTATTGCGCGATAACACGAAATGAGCTGCCCTTCTTTGCACTTCCTCGATGTCCTCCGTCAATCCTACCTGGTAAGGATCCCATACCGCGCAGCAATATTCCAGCAGAGGACGGACAATTGTAATGTAGGCTGTCTCTTTAGTGGGTTTGTCGCATCTTATTATTGTTCTGCCAACAAAGCGCAGTCTTTGTTTCGCCTTCCCCACAATGTTATCTACGTGGTCTTTCCAATTTAAGTTGCTCGTAATTGTAATTCCTAGGTATTTAGTCTAATTGACAGCCCCTTAAATTTGTGCGATTTATCGTATACCCAAAATTTATCGAATTTCTTTTGGTACCCATGTGGATGACCATGCACTTATCTTTAAGTGCTAATTGCCACTTTTCACACCATACAGAAATTCTCTCTAGATAATTTTGTAATTGGAATTGATCGTCTGATGATTTTACTAGACGGTAAATTACAGCGTCATCTTCAAACAATGTAAGGGGGCTGCTCATATTGTCACCTAGATCATTTATATAAATCAGGAACAGCAGGGGACCTATGACACTACCTTGGGGAACGCCAGATATCACATCTGTTCTATTCGACGATATACCATCCATCACTACGAACTGTGACCTCTCTGAAATCACGAATCCAATCACACACCTGAGACGATACTCCATATGCACGCAATTTGATCAATAGTCGCTTGTGAGGAACGGTATCAGAAGTGTTGGTTATTTATCAATAACTTTCGTCGAGGTGATTCATAACGTTCGATACAATATATGCTCCAAAATCCTACTGCAAGTTGGTCACTGATATGGGTCTGTAATTCAATGGGTTACTCCTATTTCCGTTTTTGAATATTGGTGTGAGCTGTGCTGCTTTTCAGTCTTTAGGAACAGACCTTTCGTCAAGTGAGCGGTTGTATATCATTGCTCAGAAAGGCGCTATTGTGTCTGCATACTCTGAAAGAAACCTGATTGGTATATCACCTGGACCGGAAGACTTGCCTTTCTTAAGCGATTTGTTTCGCAACACCTAAGATATCACCTTTTATGTCACTCATGCTAACAGCTGTTCTCGTTTCGAATTCTGGAATATTTACTTCGTCTTCTTTCGTGAAGGAATTACAGAGAACTGTATTTAGTAACTCTGCTTTAGTGCCACCATCATCGGTAACATTTCCATCGCTATCGCGCACTGACGATATTGTTTTTTGCCACTTACGTACTTTACGTACGACCAGAATCTCTTGGGGTTTCTACCATATTTTGAGACAATTTCATTGCGGAAACTATTAAAAGCATCTCGCATTGACATCCGTACTAAATTTCGAGCTTCCGTGAAACTTTGCCAGTCTTGGGGATTTTGCGTTCTTTTGAATTTGGCATGCTTTTTTCGTTGCTTCGGCAACAGAGTTCCTGCGTGTTTTGTGTACCATGGTGGATCAGTCCGTCTCTTATTTACTTAGGCGGTATGAATCTATCTGCTGCTGTCAATACTGTATCTTTTAACTTGAGCCATATCTGGTCTATACATACATAATTAGCTTGGAAGGAATGGAGACTCTCTCTTAGGAAGTCACCAAGCGAATTTTTATGTGCTGTTTTAAATAGATATATTTTGCGTTTATTTTTAGTAGTTTTGGTTGTATGGTTTTGAGCCTCGCTACAATGACCTTGCGTTCACTAATCCCTGTATCCATCATGACGCTCTCTATTAGATCAGGATTACTTGTCACTAAGAGGTCAAGTGTGTTTCCGCAACTATTTACAATCCGAGTGGGGTCATGAACTAACTGTTCAAATTAATTCTCAGAGAAAGCATTTAGTAAAATTTCAGATGATGTTTTCTGTCTACCACCGACTCTTAACATGTATTTTCGCCAACACATTTATCGTTCTCTTTGAATGTTGCTTTCCATTACAACGTTCAAAACTGGTAACTAGCAGTAAAAGGCAGCCTGCGTGGCTGACTAGTGGGTTAAGAATATCATGCAGAACAAAGTGCGAATTACATCAAAATGTAATAAGTAGTCGGAATCGAGCCCATTACAAACAATACTGTAGGGTGCTTAAAAATGTTGTTAGGAAGGCAAAGAGTTCATGGTGCGCAAAAAGAATAGCTAATTTAGAGGGAAAAATTAAAACCATATGGTCAGTCGTGAAGGAAGCGTGTGGTCAGCAGCATAAAGTCGAGGATATGAAGTCAGTACGTAGTAAAAATGTTTCTGTTACTGATAAGTCAGGTATAGGTACAGTATTTATCAGTTTCTGGACATAGCTGATGAATTAAATAAAAACTTAATTTCCACAGAGGATCATACAAATCTTTTGGAAAATGGCTTTCGGAGACTGATATCTGAAATACTCCTCCGTGATACTGACGATGGGGAGACTGAGTCAATAATTAAATCACTGAGGACAAAGGACTTCATTGGGTATGACGGAGTATCTAGCAGAATACTGAAGTATTGTGCTGCGCACGTTAGCCTTGTACTTAGCCAGATTTGTAATTTTTCCTTCAGGAATGGCCAGTTGCCTGAACGATTAAAGTGCTCAATAGTAAGGCCGACTTATGAAAAGGGAGGAAGAGATAATGTAGGACACTCTTAGATCTCTTTATATGCCACCAGTGTTTGCTGAAGTTATTGAAAAGGCTGTGTGTATTGATCATTTCATTTCACATAATTTGCTGCCAAAAGTTCAGTTTGGTGTTACAACTGGTTCAACAACTGTGAATCCTATATTCTCTTTTCTGTGTGAGGTACTGGATGGATTAAACAAAAGGGGAGGAGTAGCAGCTCAGAATAGCGTCACCTCTTACTTTAAGAACAGACAGCAACAGGTCATTCTCCACAGTGCTGAGAATGGCTGTGATGTGGGGTCCGAGTGGGACACGGTTAAATGTGGGGTGCCCCAGGGATCAGTGCATGCACCACTCCTGTTACTCATTTCTATAAATGACGCACCTTCTAAAATATTTATGTTTGGTGATGGCACTACTTGGAAATAACGGATGTTGTGGGCATGGCACTTTTACAAATAGTACAGTTAGAGATATAAGTTTAAGGCTTCTAGAAAATGAACTAACACTGATTCACAATAAGAGCTGTTTTTACACTTTCTAACACACAGTTCAACAAATCTTGACGTCCTAATTACACAGAATGGGCTGTGAGACTGAACCGTCGTGCATCTTGTTCAAAGATTTAATGCTGCCTTTCTTACTATCAGGCAGTATCTGAAGTAAGTGATAGTTCGGCACGCACAGTAGTCTACTTCAGTTACTTTCATTCATTTACGATGTATGATATTACATTTTGGGATAACTTTTCCCGTTCTCAAAGGGTATTTTTGGCTTTTCATTATGTTGGATATTCTGACACTGGTATCTCAGTATAAACTGAAGAGCCGAAATACTTTGACCGATGCCCACCGCGACGATGGATGTCGCCTAACGCCGTTGTGGGCATGTGAAGTGGTAACAAAAGTACCTAAGGGGAGCGGACGCGAACGGGAGATCACGCTAGCGAAGATACGGGCAGCAAATAGAGAAATCCATTCAGTTAAGTGACAAATGTCAGATTATCATTACACAGAGGCTGTGAACGAGTGTTCGGAAAACGACGAAGCTGGTAGAATGTTCAGGTGCTACTGTAGTGAACTTCTACGGAACGAGGTAGGACAGTGAAACTACCACTAGACACTAAATGATTGGACGTCCACGACTCTTCACAGAAGGTGGGTTTCGGAGGCTTGTGTTCTCTGTAAAGTAGGATAGAGGATGACCCGTGGCATCTCTGTCTGAAGACAACTGTGCTGGTGCACGCACAAGTGTTTCGGAGCGCACCGTTCATCGTTGAACACAGCGCAGCAGACCACCCTGCGTGATCACATGTTGACGCAATGAGATTGTCAATTACGACTGCAGTCGGCTCGTGACAATAGGGATTCGACCGTCGAGTAGTGAAACCTGTCGACTCTACTGGTGAATCATATATGTGCTACACTACGTCGATGGTCGTTTCCACAAACACCGCCATCGAGGCGAACGGCAGCTCTAAACGTAGAGCGCGCTGCGGACACAGGCCGGTAGGGGCAGTATTATGCTATGGAAGACAGTCTCCAGCGCTTGCATGGGACCTGTGGTAGTAACCGAAGACACGCTGACACCTGCGAACTGCCTGCATCCCTTCATGCTTAACGTCATCCCCGACGGCGATGTCATCTTTCTATAATTGTCCGTCTCGGAAGCAGAACCGTGCTACAGTGTTTTGAGGAGCATTATAACTAATTTACGTTGATGTCTCGGTGACCAAATTCGCCTGATGTATTCCTATGGAACGCATCTGGGTCGCTATCGGGCGCCATTACCGCGTACGCAAGTCAGTGGCCCGTTATTCACGCGAATTACATGACCTGTGCGTAGATATCCAATGCCACAAACTTACCAACAAACTGTCGGATCTCTGATACGCACATTCAGTCATTTATTGCAAAGACGGACAGACAAGCTATTAAACAGGTGATTATAATGTTTTGGCTCATTAATTATATTATTCAATGTCGTTTCTTGTTAACAGTATCAACCCACTCCCAAGAGCTAGCAGCTTTCACTCAAGTAATACTAGCAGAAATTCAATCTCCATTTGAATCGCAACTCCTTGGATCTTGTGCAGAAAGGCGTACAATACTCTGCTACATCCATTTTCAAAACGCTATCTCAAGAATTCAAAATCGTAGCAGTAATCCACGGTCTTCCAAATTTAAACTTAAGAGCTTCCTAATGAGTCACTACTAATATTCTATCGAGGAGTTCCTAGAAAAGTTAATTTCGATGAATTTGTATGTTACATTGTTGACTGCGTTTATATAAACTTACAGCTTGCTGTCTGTTCAAAACTATTTATTTTATGTTATCTATTTCCTTTGTAATTCCATATATTGACGCGCTTCATGAGCATGGAGAGATGCTTCTGAGT
Organism: Schistocerca nitens; assembly: GCF_023898315.1. Lineage (NCBI taxonomy): Eukaryota > Metazoa > Arthropoda > Insecta > Orthoptera > Acrididae > Schistocerca > Schistocerca nitens. The sequence goes on from NC_064614.1 coordinate 1,290,297,231, forward strand.
TTGGTCCCGTCGAAGTACACATACAGATAACATAGACTTTCTCTAGCCTACCGTAAGTAGTGTAGAAGGAATGACTGCCACCATGTCCAGCCCCTCTGATGGAGAGACAGAGAATAACAAAAAATAATACATTCTACTCTTCTGACAGTTGATGCAACCTATACGGAAATTTACGTATCATTTGATATATTACAGAGGTCGATAGGGTTAATACTCAATTAAACCACATCAAACTAATTTTCCCCTGCAGTCGAATATCATCGTAGGCTTGACTAACCAGAGGAGATATTCCTAAGAACTTGAAATATGGTGAACAGCCACAAAGGCTGTTTGGGCCGTTATTTTCAATTACAGACCACGGCTTCTTCTTGGCAGATGGACAGCATTCTTCCCTCCCCTTTCGACGAGTGCCTGCCACTCCAGGGAACCCATGCAGGCCAGAACAAATCTTAAGCGTCACTTCGGTTAGTTTGGATACGGGCACTTCTTTCTGCCGGTGGGTGCTTAGCAGGTTGCGATACAAAACCGACGGGAGAGGCCCCGTCTTCCTCAGTTGCTTCCAGTGGTTAATTGGAGCAGCGCCGTGGAGTTCAGTAGCACAGACGTTGCCACCTTTTGTACGTCTTCGTGCTTGCCTACTGTTCTCAGTAGCAGCCGTGGACGTTAAAACACTTGTTCCAAATATTTCGCATTAACGGTAACGCTGCCTCGATTGTTTATGATGCGTACCATCACAAAAATGCTTAACAATTATGACGATCTTGGGAAATGAACAGCTCCTCTACAAAAATCAACACGGATTCCGCAAACAGAGATGCTATGAAACTCAGCTCGCTCTGTTCCTCCATGAGATCCACAGCGCACTGGACAACGGCGCTCAGGTTGATGCCGTGTTCCTTGATTTCAGTAAGGCATTTCACACAGTCTCGCAAGGCCCTTTAATGAAAAAAAATGAGCTTATGGAGTATCGGAGCAGACCAGCGATTGGATTCAAGACTTCCTTGCAGATAACACACAACACGTCGCTCTTAACGGAACTAAATCGACAGCTGTAAAGGTAAAATCTGGAGTACCACAGGGAAGTGTGATAGGACATTTGTTGTTCACAATATATATAAATGCTCTAGTAGAAAGCGTCGGATGCTCTTTAAGGCTATTCGCAGATGATGCAGTCGTTTATACCAAAGTAGCAACGCCAGAAGATGGTCAGAATTTGCATAACGGCCTGCAGAGAATTGACGAATGATGCAGACGCTGGCAGTTGACCTTGATAACGTAACATATTACGCATACATACGAAAAGAAATCCACTACTGTACAGCTACACTGTTGATGACAAACAGCTGGAGACAGCGCCTGCTGTAAAATATCTAGGCGTAACTATCCAGAGCGATCATACGTGGAATGACCAGATAAAACATTTAGTGGGAAAAGCAGACGATTCATCAGAAGACTCTTAAGGGAATATAACTTACCCACGAAGGAAGTGGCTTATAAGACGCTTGTTCAACCGATTCTTGAGTATTGATCTGGGATCACTGTCAGGTAAGACAGATAGAGGAGATAATGAAGATCCAAAGAAGAGTGGAGTGTTCCATCATGGGATTCTTCAGCTGGCGAGAGAGCGTTATGGAGACTCTACTGGCAAACGTTACGGGAGAGACGTTGGTAGTAGAACAAAGTATGTGTCACCCCACTTTCATTGTTGCCAAATTTATTGAAGATGGCGTTACTGACGTCATCCAAGATGGCGGCGTGTAGACTTCGCAACAGCGCATGACGTCATCCAAGATAGTTGCTTTTGGCTGGAAGATAGGCCAATAGGGCTATGTCCACTAACCTAACACCCCAGAAAAATGGTGGGAATCTTGAATTTTTATGGGAAAATAGGTCAACTGGGTTAACACCACTATCTAATCCCTCTAGAAAAAATTGGCACCAAATTCAAGTTCCAACACGAAACCGTACCTGTCTTTATTATTATTAATTATTATTGATTATCATTTATCATTTTTTATATCATGCACGTGTGTATGCAGTCCAACTATGTAGGTTCATACCCCTGTCACCAGAGAGCGCCGCCGTTACGTCATTCAAGATGGCGGCTTTTGGCGGGAAAATAGGTCAATTCAGCTATGTCCACTAACCTAAGCCTCCAGAAGAAATGGCTGCAAATTTGAATTCCACCAGGATAATGGCGGGCTTGTCTTTAATATCCTTTATATCAACGATGTGTCCAACTGGGTTATTTGATATCTGCCCCACCTGCATTACATGATTAAAGATGGCCAACTGGGCCACATCCTAAGTCCACAAAGTTTGAATTTTCATGGTCATTTATCCTTCCACCGCTAAATTATTAAAATCTCGTCATTTGTACTACGCTAAGTCACAAGGTGGGAAAATGACTATTTCAGGCATTTTGATCATGCAGTTGTGTCCCAACTCACTTAGTAAACATCCTCGAGATACTCACACCACGAACTGCAGAGCGCAGCTGACGTACCCACAGCCAGCTGAGGCCCCGCGCACCAGGTAGGCAGCGACCAGCCCCAAGCTACTGGCGTCCCAGTGTCCGCCACACCGCTTGCCTTCAGTAAACTTGTTTTGGCGAGCACTTAAGACTGGACAGGATGGAACCTGTCCATGGCTAAGTCACAACAGTCGGCCGTTCGATCCAGGACGCGGTGGACAGACAACGCATGCTTGCACTTTCGGTGGCAAAGTTGTATTTCTGGACAGGTTCGAAGAGGTCCATATTTTCGTCAGACACCCGCCAATCGGTCCGCATTCCACCACGTGTCTGTCGTGGACAAAAGAACACCTTTCGCACCAAAGTTGTTTCGTTGGGACCCTGGAATCTTCCCTGACGTCTCACACCAGTCCAAGATGTTTGCTACAAAGTTCTATCACTTGACATGCTAAAAGCTATCCTTTATCATTATTCATCATTATTCATTATGATTTATTATTATTATACTTTTCGTCATTATTTATTATCATTTATCATCATTTATTATCATTCATTATAAATCACTATCTTTCGTTATAAATCGCTATCTTTCGTTATAAATCGCTGTCTTTCGTTATAAATCGCTGTCTTTCGTTATAAATCGCTGTCTTTCGTTATAAATCGCTGTCTTTCGTTATAAATCGCTGTCTTTCGTTATAAATCGCTGTCTTTCGTTATAAATCGCTGTCTTTCGTTATAAATCGCTGTCTTTCGTTATAAATCGCTGTCTTTCGTTATAAATCGCTGTCTTTCGCTATAAATCGCTGTCTTTCGCTATAAATCGCTGTCTTTCGCTATAAATCGCTGTCTTTCGCTATAAATCGCTGTCTTTCGCTATAAATCGCTGTCTTTCGCTATAAATCGCTGTCTTTCGCTATAAATCGCTGTCTTTCGCTACAAATCGCTGTCTTTCGCTACAAATCGCTGTCTTTCGCTACAAATCGCTGTCTTTCGCTACAAATCGCTGTCTTTCGCTACAAATCGCTGTCTTTCGCTACAAATCGCTGTCTTTCGCTACAAATCGCTGTCTTTCGCTACAAATCGCTGTCTTTCGCTACAAATCGCTGTCTTTCGCTACAAATCGCTGTCTTTCGCTACAAATCGCTGTCTTTCGCTACAAATCGCTGTCTTTCGCTACAAATCGCTGTCTTTCGCTACAAATCGCTGTCTTTCGCTACAAATCGCTGTCTTTCGCTACAAATCGCTGTCTTTCGCTACAAATCGCTGTCTTTCGCTACAAATCGCTGTCTTTCGCTACAAATCGCTGTCTTTCGCTACAAATCGCTGTCTTTCGCTACAAATCGCTGTCTTTCGCTACAAATCGCTGTCTTTCGCTACAAATCGCTGTCTTTCGCTACAAATCGCTGTCTTTCGCTACAAATCGCTGTCTTTCGCTACAAATCGCTGTCTTTCGCTACAAATCGCTGTCTTTCGCTACAAATCGCTGTCTTTCGCTACAAATCGCTGTCTTTCGCTACAAATCGCTGTCTTTCGCTACAAATCGCTGTCTTTCGCTACAAATCGCTGTCTTTCGCTACAAATCGCTGTCTTTCGCTACAAATCGCTGTCTTTCGCTACAAATCGCTGTCTTTCGCTACAAATCGCTGTCTTTCGCTACAAATCGCTGTCTTTCGCTACAAATCGCTGTCTTTCGCTACAAATCGCTGTCTTTCGCTATAATTCACTATCTTTCGTTATAATTCACTATCTTTCGTTATAACTCACTATCTTTCGTTATAACTCACTATCTTTCGTTATCATATATGTGTATTATGTGACCGAGAACGCCATGCTACACTTTTGGCGCCGAAGTTTGCTCGACAGATGAATCTGCCATGACGGTAAAGAGCACGTTTGATTGCCACGAAACCCCTCGCTAAGTTAGTTGACTCTCTCCCTCTCCCTGTCGCGCCGCCCCGCTCTCCCTGTCGCGCCGCCCCGCTCTCCCTGTCGCGCCGCCCCGCTCTCCCTGTCGCGCCGCCCCGCTCTCCCTGTCGCGCCGCCCCGCTCTCCCTGTCGCGCCGCCCCGCTCTCCCTGTCGCGCCGCCCCGCTCTCCCTGTCGCGCCGCCCCGCTCTCCCTGTCGCGCCGCCCCGCTCTCCCTCGCTATGTACCCGTTCGATTGAGCCCCCTGAACACAAAGGGATCACACTTCTGATACCTGAGCTGTGACCACCTCATGCGTGCCTTGGCGTGGTTGCTCGTCATCCACGAGCATCTGAACTCCCGGCAATGGCCGCCGTGCCAGACGGCCCTTGCTGTGGCTGAGTGGCGCACGTGAGGAGAGCCCCTGATCGGAGTGGGTGGTGTCAGGGTGGATGCTATGCAAATGAAACGCATACGGGTCCAGAACACTGGCCGTTCTTCTGTGGCCGTCTCTCTGCGTGGAACTGATTCCTCAAGTGCTGCTTCTCTTGCATCTTCGGCCTTCCCTTCCATGGCTACCCCCTGGGAAGAGGGTCACGCCCATCATCTAGGGGCAAAACCTCTCCCCCGTTATCTAGTTTGCACCAGGACTGATGAAGATACTTTCACCAGTGTCAAAACTTTATTCTTTGTTGAACACATTGAAGACAAGTTTGGCAAAGTGGACTCCCTGAGCAAGATGCGGTCGGGTTCGTTGCTGATAAAAACTACTTCAGCTGCCCAATCTGTGGCCCTTCGTGCCTGTACCCATCTTGGCACAATTCCTGTGTCCATTACCCCCACCAGTCTCTAAATATGGTACAACGTGTGATTTTTCACAGGGACCTCTTCCTTCAAACTGATGAGGAACTTCGGGACAATCTCGGACGGCGGGATGTTCACTTTGTTCGGCGTGTTCAGAAGGGTCCTAAAGACAATCCTATTGATACTGGTACCTTTATCCTGGCCTTTGAAGGGGATACCCTTCCTGATAAAGTTAAGATTATGTTCTATCGCTGTGATGTGAAGCTGTACATTCCACCTCCTATGAGGTGTTTTAAGTGCTTGCAGTTTGGTCACATGTCTTCCCGCTGTTCCCAGGCCCCTCTCTGTGGTGACTGTGGACGTCCACTCCATGAGGGGAGTCCCTGTGTTCCCCCTCCTGTATGTGTAAATTGTCATGGTAGTCACTCTCCACGTTCACCAGATTGCCCAGTATATAAGAAGGAAAAAAAGATACAGGAGTATACGTCCCTCAATCATTTAACCCACACAGAGGCCCGTAAGAAATAGGCAAGACTTCACCCTGTGTCCATAACCTCTAGTTACGCCTTGGTTACATCTTCACCCCTTCCTCCCCCTTCCTTATCCCCATCCCGGACCCCTCTCCTCCCCCCTCCCCTGCGGCTCCCACACCTTCTCCTATGGGCGCTGCTCTCCCTCCCCAGCCGGAGAAGTGTCCCACTCCTTCGGCGTCTGCCGGTCAAGGGCGCCTCTACCGGGATGCCCCTTCCCGTCACCTTCCAGGCCAAAGGTCTGCTGCCGCGCGACGACCGCGGTCTGTCGGCCCCCAGGTCGCCCGGTCTCTTTCTGTTCCTGATCTTGCTGCAGCTGGCTTCGTTATGCCACACAACCCTCCTCCATCTCAGCCTGAAACGAAGAAGAAACATAAGTCCCGGGACAAAGAGCCTCTGGTGTCACCGGAGGTCCCTCCCCCGACTTCACAACCGGATTCTGACCTGTCGTTCATGGATGTCGCCCCCTCCTTGTCGGTGACGGGTGGGGACCCGGCGGTATGACTGGATTTAGCGTGTTCAGCCCCCATTTAATCCGTCGTTCTGTGGTTCTCCAATGGAATTGTAATGGATACTATTGTAACCTTCGAGAATTCAAATCCCTTCTTTCGTCCTACTCTGCAGCTTGTGTGGTTCTCCAGGAATCTCATTTTACTGATGCTCACTCACCGACCCTCCGTGGGTTCCGTGTTTTCTGTCGAAATCGGGTCGGACCCCTTCGGGCTTCTGGTGGCGTTTGTACGTTGGTCCGTACAGACATAGCTAGCACGTGGATTCCTCTTCAAACTACATTGGAAGCGGTTGCTGTTACGGTCCACTTAGACTCTGCAGTCACAGTTTGCAATCTTTATCTCCCTCCTGACAGGACTCTTACACCTGCTGCCTTAACTGCCCTTCTTCAGCAACTTCCTCCTCCCTTCCTCCTCCTTGGGGATTTTAATGCTCATCATCCTTTGTGGGGCACTGCCTTTCCATCTAGACGAGGTCGTCTTATAGCCCAATTTATTGCTGTCCACGACCTGTGCCTTCTTAATGATGGCTCCCCTACTCATTTCAGTGCCGGTCATGGTACCTTTTCTGCCATTGGTCTTTCTCTTTCTTCTCCCTTCCTCCTCCTTTCATTACACTGGTCGCCACACGACGACCTTTGTGACAGTGACCATTTCCAGTTGATTATAACGCTCCCTTCCCGCTCCCCGATGGACAGGTTGCCGCGTTGGTCTTTCCAACGCTCCGATTGGCCACTATACGGTGCACAGGTCGTGTTTTCTCTCTCTTTGTGGGGTTGTATTGATGACGTCCTACGTGACGTGTCTGACGCGATTGTTCGCGCTGCTAGCCTTGCTGTCCCGCGCTCATTTGGACCATGTCATCGTCGGCAAGTCCCATGGTGGAGTACCGCCATTGCCATCCGTGATCGCGGTCGAGCTTTGCAACACTTTACGAGGTACCCATCCGTAGCCAGCCTTACTACCTTTAAACGCCTTCGCACTAAAGCCCGTTATTTAATCAAACAGAGCAAGCGCATATGTTGGGAACGATTCGTTTCTTCCCTTGGTTCTACTGTCCCTCTGTCACGGGTATGGGCTACACTTCGCTCTCTCCACGGTTGCCATCAGCAGTCCACCCTCCCAGGCCTTCACCTCCCAGATGGCATTTGTACGGACCCATTAGTTCTTGCAGAACATCTTGCGACACCTTATGCAGTGGCATCAGCGTCAGCCTCCTATCTAGCTGCTTTCCTTCATCAAAAACAGCGGGCTGAAGCTTCCACCTTATGTTTCACCCCTTGTGAGTCAGAATCTTACAACGAACCTTTTACTGAATGGGAAATTCTTTTTGCTCTATCTTCTTCTCATGATACAGCCCCTGGCACAGATTCCATTCATAACCAACTGCTTCAACATCTCAGTGCTCCACAACAGCAACATCTTCTTCGGGTGTTCAACCGTATCTGGCTTCAGGGTGACTTCCCTTCTCAGTGGAGGGATAGCATTGTGGATCCTGTCCTTAAGCCTGGTAAGAACCGCCTATCTTTTGACAGCTATCGGCCAATTAGTTTGGCCAATGTTTTTTGTAATTTACTTGAACAGATGGTAGCCCGTCGGCTCAACTGGGTCCTCGAATATCGGGATGTATTGTCCCTCTACCAGTGTGGCTTTCGAGAGGGACGGTCTCCAATTGATCATTTACTTCGCTTGGAATCCGCAGTTCGGCAGGCTGTTTCCCAGCGCCGCCATTTCGTTGCAGTGTTTTTTGACCTTCGCAAGGCCTATGACACGGCCTGGCGCCATCACGTCACACTAACCCTTCATCAGTGGGGTCTTCAGGGCCCACTCCCGATTTTTATCCGCCAGTTCCTGATCCATCGGTCATTCAGAGTTCTAGTTGGTACTGCTTTAATTCTCCACGGACCCAGGAGACAGGCATCCTACAGGGTTCTGTCTTGAGTGTCCTTCTTTTCCTCATTGCTATAGATGGACTTGTGGCCTCTGTCGGTCCCTTGGTCGCCCCTGCCCTGTATGTGGATGATTTCTGCATTTGGGTTAGTTCTTCCTCGATGGCATCTCAGAACGGTAGCTCCAGGTGGCTAAACAGCGTGCCTCTGCATGGACCCTCTCACACGGGTTTCAATTCTCTCCTTTAATATCGCGAGTGGTCCACTTCTGTCGCCGTACTACGATCCACCCTGATCCAGAGCTCTATCTCGCTGCACAACGATTGCCTGTGGTCCCACAGTTTCGTTTCCTGGGTCTTCTTTTCGACAACAAGCTCACTTGGCTGCCCAATACCAGACCTCTGAAGGTAGGATGTTTCCGTAAACTCAATGGCCTTCGCTTCCTTGCCCACTCCTCTTGGGGTGCGGACCGTTCCCTCCTCCTCCATCTTTATCGTGCTATAGTTCGGTCTCGTTTGGACTATGGTTGTCAAGTTTATGGTTCAGCTGCTCCTTCCACACTGCACGTGTTGGATCCAGTCCACAATCGTGGTATCCGTTTGACCACCGGTGCCTTCCCAACTAGCCCTGTTGATAGTCTCCTGGTTGAAGCTGGGATCCCCCCCTTTCTGTTCAGCGTTCGCAGGTTCTGGTGTCTTATGCACTCACTATCCGTTCCTCTCCCACTCATCCTTCCCATTCTATCCTGTTCCCAGACCATGGACGTCGCCCACCCGACTCCCGCCCTCGGGTGGGTTTAGCGGTTGGGCTGCGCCTTGCGTCTCTTTGCCGTGATATTCAGCTTCCTTCTTTGTCCTGTCTTCCTCGCTCCCTCCCCTCCACCCTCCTTGGTTAGTTCCTCGGCCTCGAATTCGGATGGATCTCCGCCGCGGTCCGAAAGATTCCATCCCCCGGTGGTGTTCCGTTCCTTTTTCCGCCAAACTTTATGGGAGTTTCGGGATGCTATTGTTTTCTACACTGATGGCTCTAAATCTGCTGATCATGTGGGGTATGCCTTCACGTCGTCTTTTGGAAGGGAAAATCATCTTCTGCCACCTACATGTGGGGTGTTTACTGCGGAATTGATGGCAATTTCCCAGGCCCTTACCTTTATTAAACAATCCCAACACAACCGCGTTTAGTTATGTACGGACTCGATGAGTGGCCTTCTTGCTATTGACTGGTGTTTTTCGCACCATCCCTTGGTCTCTGCCATCCATGACCATCTCGCTGATACTCACCATGCTGCTTGTTCCATTGACTTCCCTTGAGTCCATGGCCATGTGGGTATCCCGGGTAATGAGGTCGCTGATCGTTTGGCTGGGGGAGCAGTTGCTTACCCCCTCGTTTTCTGTAACCCCTCCTGCAGTGGATTTACGGCTTCACATTAAATCCCACTTCGCGCACTCATGGGCCAATTCTTGGGAGGCTACTCCACTGTCTAATAAACTTCGTGCAATTAAGGTGACACCATGCATGTGGCATTCTTCAGTTCGCCCCTCCCAATAGGACACGACCACACTGTGTCGTCTCCGCATTGGCCATACCAAGCTGACCTATGGTTTTCTTTTGCGTGATGAGCCACCCTCACTATGTGGTTTTGGAGCCTTCAAGTCAGTAGCCCACATTTTGGTTGAATGCCCCCTTCTTTTGGCTCTGCGTGCTAAGTACAGACTCGCCCACACTTTACCTTTGATGTTGGCTGACGATTCCAGGATGGTCTCTGTGGTTCTCGGTTTCCTCTGGGAGAGTGGTTTTTATACTCAGTTTTAATGTTTTTAATCTCTCTGGTGTTGGGGCAGGGCGGTGAGTGTTTGGGTGTCTCCCACTGTAGGCAGTTTTTGGAGATTCCTGATTCACCTCCCTAACCGAAATCCTTTTTTCTTCCCCTTTTACTCTGTTTTTACCCTTTTTTAATTCTTGGTTAGTCTTTCTATTCCCATACGTACTTTCTACATTATAACAGTAGTACGATATAAGTCACACGTGGTCTTGCCTATGCTGCTTCAGCGTAGTGTTGGGTTCGTTCTCTTGCCGACTTCCCTCATATTGTTTTTTACCAATAACAATGTGACTCCCCTTAAAGGTTTTTCCCTTTTTCCGTTTTATTGTTTGTGACTTTACTGAGATGTCCCATTAGCGGAATGGAGTATACCAACCCACTATCCCACTCGCCCTCCCGCTCTCCCTCTGGCGCCCTCCCGCTCTCCCTCTGGCGCCCTCCCGCTCTCCCTCTGGCGCCCTCCCGCTCTCCCTCTGGCGCCCTCCCGCTCTCCCTCTGGCGCCCTCCCGCTCTCCCTCTGGCGCCCTCCCGCTCTCCCTCTGGCGCCCTCCCGCTCTCCCCCTCTGGCGCCCTCCCGCTCTCCCCCTCTGGCGCCCTCCCGCTCTCCCCCTCTGGCGCCCTCCCGCTCTCCCCCTCTGGCGCCCTCCCGCTCTCCCCCCTCTGGCGCCCTCCCGCTCTCCCCCCTCTGGCGCCCTCCCGCTCTCCCCCCTCTGGCGCCCTCCCGCTCTCCCCCCTCTGGCGCCCTCCCGCTCTCCCCCCTCTGGCGCCCTCCCGCTCTCCCCCCTCTGGCGCCCTCCCGCTCTCCCCCCTCTGGCGCCCTCCCGCTCTCCCCCCTCTGGCGCCCTCCCGCTCTCCCCCCTCTGGCGCCCTCCCGCTCTCCCCCCTCTGGCGCCCTCCCGCTCTCCCCCCTCTGGCGCCCTCCCGCTCTCCCCCCTCTGGCGCCCTCCCGCTCTCCCCCCTCTGGCGCCCTCCCGCTCTCCCCCCTCTGGCGCCCTCCCGCTCTCCCCCCTCTGGCGCCCTCCCGCTCTCCCCCTCTGGCGCCCTCCCGCTCTCCCCCCTCTGGCGCCCTCCCGCTCTCCCCCCTCTGGCGCCCTCCCGCTCTCCCCCCTCTGGCGCCCTCCCGCTCTCCCCCTCTGGCGCCCTCCCGCTCTCCCCCCTCTGGCGCCCTCCCGCTCTCCCCCCTCTGGCGCCCTCCCGCTCTCCCCCCTCTGGCGCCCTCCCGCTCTCCCCCCTCTGGCGCCCTCCCGCTCTCCCCCCTCTGGCGCCCTCCCGCTCTCCCCCCTCTGGCGCCCTCCCGCTCTCCCCCCTCTGGCGCCCTCCCGCTCTCCCCCCTCTGGCGCCCTCCCGCTCTCCCCCCTCTGGCGCCCTCCCGCTCTCCCCCCTCTGGCGCCCTCCCGCTCTCCCCCCTCTGGCGCCCTCCCGCTCTCCCCCCTCTGGCGCCCTCCCGCTCTCCCCCCTCTGGCGCCCTCCCCGCTCTCCCCCCTCTGGCGCCCTCCCGCTCTCCCCCCTCTGGCGCCCTCCCGCTCTCCCCCCTCTGGCGCCCTCCCGCTCTCCCCCCTCTGGCGCCCTCCCGCTCTCCCCCCTCTGGCGCCCTCCCGCTCTCCCCCCTCTGGCGCCCTCCCGCTCTCCCCCCTCTGGCGCCCTCCCGCTCTCCCCCCTCTGGCGCCCTCCCGCTCTCCCCCCTCTGGCGCCCTCCCGCTCTCCCCCCTCTGGCGCCCTCCCGCTCTCCCCCCTCTGGCGCCCTCCCGCTCTCCCCCCTCTGGCGCCCTCCCGCTCTCCCCCCTCTGGCGCCCTCCCGCTCTCCCCCCTCTGGCGCCCTCCCGCTCTCCCCCCTCTGGCGCCCTCCCGCTCTCCCCCCTCTGGCGCCCTCCCGCTCTCCCCCCTCTGGCGCCCTCCCGCTCTCCCCCCTCTGGCGCCCTCCCGCTCTCCCCCCTCTGGCGCCCTCCCTCTCCCCCCTCTGGCGCCCTCCCGCTCTCCCCCTCTGGCGCCCTCCCGCTCTCCCCCCTCTGGCGCCCTCCCGCTCTCCCCCCTCTGGCGCCCTCCCGCTCTCCCCCCTCTGGCGCCCTCCCGCTCTCCCCCCTCTGGCGCCCTCCCGCTCTCCCCCTCTGCGCCCTCCCGCTCTCCCCCCTCTGGCGCCCT
>NC_064614.1:1290309800-1290349218 GCF_023898315.1 Schistocerca nitens
ATCAGTGTTGCATCGTCACTGTGAACGTCCAAGGGTTACAGTGAACATGCAGTGGTTCATCGGAAACTATTACTGAACTCATAGGATCGGTTCCAAACGCAGACCGCTTGAAGTATTACTCACTTGGACAGAAGTCGGCATCGTGCCTGTTGTATTCAATTCCGATACAATATCAGTGTTGCATCGTCACTGTGAACGTCCAAGGGTTACAGTTAACCTGCAGTGGTTCATCGGAAACTATTACTGAACTCAATGGTTCGGTTCCAACCAAAGACCGCTTGAAGTATTACTCACTTGGACAGAAGTCGGCATCGTGCCTGTTGTATTCAATTCCGATACAATATCAGTGTTGCATCGTCACTGTGAACGTCCAAGGGTTACAGTGAACCTGCAGTGGTTCATCGGAAACTATTACTGAACTCATAGGATCGGTTCCAAACACAGACCGCTTGAAGTATTACTCACTTGGACAGAAGTCGGCATCGTGCCTGATGTATTCGATTCCGATACAATATCGGTGTTGCATCGTCACTGCGAACGTCCAGGGGTTACAGTGAACGTGCAGTGGTTCATCGGAAACTATTACTGAACTCATAGAATCGGTTCCAAACACAGACCGCTTGAAGTGTTACTCACTTGGACAGAAGTCGGCATCGTGCCTGTTGTATTCAATTCCGATACAATATCAGTGTTGCATCGTCACTGTGAACGTCCAAGGGTTACAGTGAACCTGCAGTGGTTCATCGCAAACTATTACTGAACTCATAGGATCGGTTCCAAAAACAGACCGCTTGAAGTATTACTCACTTGGACAGAAGTCGGCATCGTGCCTGTTGTATTCAATTCCGATACTATATCAGTGTTGCATCGTCAATGTGAACGTCCAAGGGTTACAGTGAACCTGCAGTGGCTCATCGGAAACTATTACTGAACTCATAGGATCTGTTACAAACACAGACCGCTTGAAGTATTACTCACTTGGACAGAAGTCGGCATCGAGCCTGTTGTATTCAATTCCGATACAATATCAGTGTTGCATCGTCACTGTGAACGTCCAAGGGTTACAGTGAACCTGCAGTGGTTCATCAAAAACTATTACTGAACTCATTGGTTCGGTTCCAATCACAGACGGCTTGAAGTATAACTCACTTGGACAGAAGTTGGCATCGTGCCTGTTGTATTCAATTCCGATACAATATCAGTGTTGCATCGTCACTGTGAACGTCAAGGGTTACAGTGAACGTGCAGTGGTTCATCGGAAACTATTACTGAACTCATAGGATCGGTTCCAAACACAGACCGCTTGAAGTATTACTCACTTGGACAGAAGTCGGCATCGTGCCTGTTGTATTCAATTCCGATACAATATCAGTGTTGCATCGTCACTGTGAACGTCCAAGGGTTACAGTGAACCTGCAGTGGTTCATCGGAAACTATGACCGAACTCATAGGATCGGTTCCAAACACAGACCGCTTGAAGTATTACTCACTAGGACAGAAGTCGGCATCGTGCCTGTTGTATTCAATTCCGATACAATATCAGTGTTGCATCGTCACTGTGAACGTCCAAGGGTTACATTAAACCTGCAGTGGTTCATCGGAAACTATTACTGAACTCATAGGATCGGTTCCAAACACAGACCGCTTGAAGTATTACTCACTTGGACAGAAGTCGGCATCGTGCCTGTTGTATTCAATTCCGATACAATATCAGTGTTGCATCGTCACTGTGAACATCCAAGGGTTACAGTGGACCTGCAGTCGTTCATCGGAAACTATTACTGAACTCATAGGATCGGTTGCAAACACAGACCGCTTCAAGTATTATTCTCTTGGACAGAAGTCGGCATCGTGCCTGTTGTATTCAATTCCGATACAATATCAGTGTTGCATCGTCGCTGTGAACGTCCAAGGGTTACAGTGAACCTGCAGTGGTTCATCGGAAACTATTACTGAACTCATAGGATCGGTTCCAAACACAGACCGCTTGAAGTATTACTCACTTGGACAGAAGTCGGCATCGTGCCCGTTGTATTCAATTCCGATACAATATCAGAGTTACATCGTCACTGTGAACGTCCAAGGGTTACAGTGAACCAGCAGTGGTGCATCGGAAACTATTACTGAACTTGTGGTGTCACCGGTAGACACCACACTTGCTAAGTGGTAACTTAAATCGGCCGCGGTCCTTAGTACATGTCGGACCCGCGTGTCGCCACCGTGTGATCGCAAACCTAGTGCCACCACAAGGCAGGTCTCGAGAGACTGAAGAGACCTCGCCCCAGTTGTACGGACGACATTGCTAGCGACAAGACGTACGAAGCCTTCCTCTCATTTCCCGAGAGACAGATAGAATAGCCTTCAGCTTAGTCAATAGCTACGACCTAGCAAGGCGCAGTTAATTCACATCTGGAGAGACTCATTGTATTACCAAGAGATGTACATGAACAAGCCGTTAAAGTTAAGTATTATTCCAGCTCCGTTCTTTTCTTCATAACATTAATTACGTATCCTGTTCCAGTACTTCACGCCCGTCTGCGTTGGTTTAGCGTGCATTTGCCACTTCTATCTACAAGGTGTTGGCCCAGCTGCCGACACATCAGAACTCATAGGATCGGTTCCAAACACAGACCGCTTGAAGAATTACTCACTTGGACGAAAGTCGGCATCGTGCCTGTTTTATTCAATTCCGATACAATATCAGTGTTGCATCGTAACTGTGAACGTCCAAGGGTTACAGTGAACCTGCAGTGGTTCATCGGAAACTATTACTGAACTCATAGGATCGGTTCCAAACACAGACCGCTTGAAGTATTACTCACTTGGACAGAAGTCGGCATCGTGCCTGTTGTATTCAATTCCGATACAATATCAGTGTTGCATCGTCAATGTGAAGGTCCAAGGGTTACAGTGAACCTGCAGTGGTTCATCGGAAACTATTACTGAACTCATAGGATCGGTTATAAACACAGACCGCTTGAAGTATTACTCACTTGGACAGAAGTCGGCATCGTGCCTGTTGTATTCAATTCCGATACAATATCAGTGTTGCATCGTCACTGTGAACGTCCAAGGGTTACAGTGACCCTGCAGTGGTTCATCGGAAACTACTACTGAACTCATAGGATCGGTTCCAAACACAGACCTCTTGAAGTATTACTCACTTGGACAGAATACGGCATCGTGCCTGTTGTATTCAATTACGATACAATATCAGTGTTGCATCGTCACTGTGAACGTCCAAGGGTTACAGTTAACCTGCAGTGGTTCATCGGAAACTATTACTGAACTCAATGGTTCGGTTCCAATCAAAGACCGCTTGAAGTATTACTCACTTGGACAGAAGTCGGCATCGTGCCTGTTGTATTCAATTCCGATACAATATCAGTGTTGCATCGTCACTGTGAACGTCCAAGGGTTACAGTGAACCTGCAGTGGTTCATCAAAAACTATTACTGAACTCATAGGATCGGTTCCAAACACAGACCGCTTGAAGTATTACTCACTTGGACAGAAGTCGGCATCGTGCCTGTTGTATTCAATTCCGATACAATATCAGTGTTGCATCGTCACTGTGAACGTCCAAGGTTTACAGTGAACCTTCAGTGGTTCATCGGAAACTACTACTGAACTCATAGGATCGGTTCCAAACACAGACCTCTTGAAGTATTACTCACTTGGACAGAATACGGCATCGTGCCTGTTGTATTCAATTCCGATACAATATCAGTGTTGCATCGTCACTGTGAACGTCCAAGGGTTACAGTGAACCCGCAGTGGTTCATCGGAAACTATTACTGAACTCGTAGGATCGGTTCCAATCACAGACCGCTTGAAGTATTACTCACTTGGACAGAAGTCGTCATCGTGCGAGTTGTATTCAATTCCGATACAATATCAGTGTTGCATCGTCACTGTGAACGTCCAAGGGTTACAGTGAACCTGCAGTGGTTCATCGGAAACTATTACTGAACTCATAGGATCGGTTCCAAACACAGACCGCTTCAAGTATTACTCACTTGGACAGAAGTCGGCATCGTGCCTGTTGTATTCAATTCCGATACAATATCAGTGTTGCATCGTCACTGTGAACGTCCAAGGGTTACAGCGAACCTGCAGTGGTTCATCGGAAACTATTACTGAACTCATAGGACCGGTTCCAAACACAGACCGCTTGAAGTATTACTCACTTGCACAGAAGTCGGCATCGTGCTCTGTTATATTCAATTCCGATAAAATATCAGTGTTGCATCGTCACTGTGAACGTCCAAGGATTACATTAAACCTGCAGTGGTTCATCGGAAACTATTACTGAACTCATGGGATCAGTTCCAAACACAGACCCCTTGAAGTGTTACTCACTTGGACAGAAGTCGGCATCGTTCCTGTTGTATTCAATTCCGATACAATATCAGTGTTGCATCGTCACTGTGAACGTCCAAGGGTTACAGTGAACCTGCAGTGGTTCATCAAAAACTATTACTGAACTCATTGGTCCGGTTCCAATCACAGACCGCTTGAAGTATTACTCACTTGGACAGAAGTCGGCATCGTGCCTGTTGTATTCAATTCCGATACAATATCAGTGTTGCATCGTCACTGTGAACGTCCAAGGGTTACAGTGAACATGCAGTGGTTCATCGGAAACTATTACTGAACTCATAGGATCGGTTCCAAACGCAGACCGCTTGAAGTATTACTCACTTGGACAGAAGTCGGCATCGTGCATGTTGTATTCAATTCCGATACAATATCAGTGTTGCATCGTCACTGTGAACGTCCAAGGGTTACAGTTAACCTGCAGTGGTTCATCGGAAACTATTACTGAACTCAATGGTTCGGTTCCAATCAAAGACCGCTTGAAGTATTACTCACTTGGACAGAAGTCGGCATCGTGCCTGTTGTATTCAATTCCGATACAATATCAGTGTTGCATCGTCACTGTGAACGTCCAAGGGTTACAGTGAACCTGCAGTGGTTCATCGGAAACTATTACTGAACTCATAGGATCGGTTCCAAACACAGACCGCTTGAAGTATTACTCACTTGGACAGAAGTCGGCATCGTGCCTGATGTATTCGATTCCGATACAATATCAGTGTTGCATCGTCACTGCGAACGTCCAGCGGTTACAGTGAACGTGCAGTGGTTCATCGGAAACTATTACTGAACTCATAGAATCGGTTCCAAAAACAGACCGCTTAAGTATTACTCACTTGGACAGAAGTCGGCATCGTGCCTGTTGTATTCAATTCCGATACAATATCAGTGTTGCATCGTCACTGTGAACGTCCAAGGGTTACAGTGAACCTGCAGTGGTTCATCGCAAACTATTACTGAACTCATAGGATCGGTTCCAAAAACAGACCGCTTGAAGTATTACTCACTTGGACAGAAGCCGGCATCGTGCCTGTTGTATTCAATTCCGATACTATATCAGTGTTGCATCGTCAATGTGAACGTCCAAGGGTTACAGTGAACCTGCAGTGGCTCATCGGAAACTATTACTGAACTCATAGGATCTGTTACAAACACAGACCGCTTGAAGTATTACTCACTTGGACAGAAGTCGGCATCGAGCCTGTTGTATTCAATTCCGATACAATATCAGTGTTGCATCGTCACTGTGAACGTCCAAGGGTTACAGTGAACCTGCAGTGGTTCATCAAAAACTATTACTGAACTCATTGGTTCGGTTCCAATCACAGACGGCTTGAAGTATTACTCACTTGGAAAGAAGTTGGCATCGTGCCTGTTGTATTCAATTCCGATACAATATCAGTGTTGCATCGTCACTGTGAACGTCAAGGGTTACAGTGAACGTGCAGTGGTTCATCGGAAACTATTACTGAACTCATAGGATCGGTTCCAAACACAGACCGCTTGAAGTATTACTCACTTGGACAGAAGTCGGCATCGTGCCTGTTGTATTCAATTCCGATACAATATCAGTGTTGCATCGTCACTGTGAACGTCCAAGGGTTACAGTGAATCTGCAGTGGTTCATCGGAAACTATGACTGAACTCATAGGATCGGTTCCAAACACAGACCGCTTGAAGTATTACTCACTAGGACAGAAGTCGGCATCGTGCCTGTTGTATTCAATTCCGATACAATATCAGTGTTGCATCGTCACTGTGAACGTCCAAGGGTTACATTAAACCTGCAGTGGTTCATCGGAAACTATTACTGAACTCATAGGATCGGTTCCAAACACAGACCGCTTGAAGTATTACTCACTTGGACAGAAGTCGGCATCGTGCCTGTTGTATTCAATTCCGATACAATATCAGTGTTGCATCGTCACTGTGAACATCCAAGGGTTACAGTGGACCTGCAGTCGTTCATCGGAAACTATTACTGAACTCATAGGATCGGTTGCAAACACAGACCGCTTCAAGTATTATTCTCTTGGACAGAAGTCGGCATCGTGCCTGTTGTATTCAATTCCGATACAATATCAGTGTTGCATCGTCGCTGTGAACGTCCAAGGGTTACAGTGAACCTGCAGTGGTTCATCGGAAACTATTACTGAACTCATAGGATCGGTTCCAAACACAGACCGCTTGAAGTATTACTCACTTGGACAGAAGTCGGCATCGTGCCTGTTGTATTCAATTCCGATACAATATCAGAGTTACATCGTCACTGTGAACGTCCAAGGGTTACAGTGAACCAGCAGTGGTTCATCGGAAACTATTACTGAACTTGTGGTGTCACCGCTAGACACCACACTTGCTAAGTGGTAACTTAAATCGGCCGCGGTCCTTAGTACATGTCGGACCCGCGTGTCGCCACCGTGTGATCGCAAACCTAGTGCCACCACAAGGCAGGTCTCGAGAGACTGAAGAGACCTCGCCCCAGTTGTACGGACGACATTGCTAGCGAAAAAGACGTACGAAGCCTTCCTCTCATTTGCCGAGAGACAGATAGAATAGCCTTCAGCTTAGTCCATAGCTACGACCTAGCAAGGCGCAGTTAATTCACATCTGGAGAGACTCATTGTATTACCAAGAGATGTACATGAACAAGCCATTAAAGTTAAGTATTATTCCAGCTCCGTTCTTTTCTTCATAACATTAATTACGTATCCTGTTCCAGTACTTCACGCCCGTCTGCGTTGGTTTGGCGTGCATTTGCCACTTCTATCTACAAGGTGTTGGCCCAGCTGCCGATACATCAGAACTCATAGGATCGGTTCCAAACACAGACCGCTTGAAGAATTACTCACTTGGACGAAAGTCGGCATCGTGCCTGTTTTATTCAATTCCGATACAATATCAGTGTTGCATCGTAACTGTGAACGTCCAAGGGTTACAGTGAACCTGCAGTGGTTCATCGGAAACTATTACTGAACTCATAGGATCGGTTCCAAACACAGACCGCTTGAAGTATTACTCACTTGGACAGAAGTCGGCATCGTGCCTGTTGTATTCAATTCCGATACAATATCAGTGTTGCATCGTCACTGTGAACGTCCAAGGGTTACAGTGAACCCGCAGTGGTTCATCGGAAACTATTACTGAACTTGTAGGATCGGTTCCAATCACAGACCGCTTGAAGTATTACTCACTTGGACAGAAGTCGGCATCGTGCCTGTTGTATTCAATTCCGATACAATATCAGTGTTGCATCGTCACTGTGAACGTCCAAGGGTTACAGCGAACCTGCAGTGGTTCATCGGAAGCTATTACTGAACTCATAGGACCGGTTCCAAACACAGACCGCTTGAAGTATTACTCACTTGCACAGAAGTCGGCATCCTGCTCTGTTATATTCAATTCCGATACAATATCAGTGTTGCATCGTCACTGTGAACGTCCAAGGGTTACATTAAACCTGCAGTGGTTCATCGGAAACTATTACTGAACTCATAGGATCAGTTCCAAACACAGACCCCTTGAAGTGTTACTCACTTGGACAGAAGTCGGCATCGTTCCTGTTGTATTCAATTCCGATACAATATCAGTGTTGCATCGTCACTGTGAACGTCCAAGGGTTACAGTGAACCTGCAGTGGTTCATCAAAAACTATTACTGAACTCATTGGTTCGGTTCCAATCACAGACCGCTTGAAGTATTACTCACTTGGACAGAAGTCGGCATCGTGCCTGTTGTATTCAATTCCGATACAATATCAGTGTTGCATCGTCACTGTGAACGTCCAAGGGTTACAGTGAACCTGCAGTGGTTCATCGGAAACTATTACTGAACTCATAGGATCGGTTCCAAACACAGACCGCTTGAAGTATTACTCACTTGGACAGAAGTCGGCATCGTGCCTGTTGTATTCAATTCCGATACAATATCAGTGTTGCATCGTCACTGTGAACGTCCAAGGGTTACAGTTAACCTGCAGTGGTTCATCGGAAACTATTACTGAACTCATAGGATCGGTTCCAAACACAGATCGCTTGAAGTATTACTCACTTGGACAGAAGTCGGCATCGTGCCAGTTGTATTCAATTCCGATACAATATCAGCGTTGCATCGTCACTGTGAACGTCCAAGGGTTACAGTGAACCTGCAGTGGTTCATCGGAAACTATTACTGAACTCATAGGATCAGTTCCAAACACAGACCGTTTGAAGTATTACTCACTTGGACAGAAGTCGGCATCGTGCCTGATATATTCGATTCCGATACAATATCAGTGTTGCATCGTCACTGCGAACGACCAGGGGTTACAGTGAACGTGCAGTGGTTCATCGGAAACTATTACTGAACTCATAGGTGCTGTTCCAAACACAGACCACTTGAAGTATTACTCACTTGGACAGAAGTCGGCATCGTGCCTGTTGTATTCAATTCCGATACAATATCAGTGTTGCATCGTAACTGTGAACGTCCAAGGGTTACAGTGAACCTGCAGTGGTGCATCGCAAACTATTACTGAACTCATAGGATCGGTTCCAAACACAGACCGCTTGAAGTATTACTCACTTGGACAGAAGTCGGCATCGTGCCTGTTGTATTCAATTCCGATACTATATCAGTGTTGCATCGTCACTGTGAACGTCCAAGGGTTACAGTGAACCTGCAGTGGCTCATCGGAAACTATTACTGAACTCATAGGATCTGTTCCAAACACAGACCGCTTCAAGTATTACTCACTTGGACAAAAGTCGGCATCGTGCCTGTTGTATTCAATTCCGATACAATATCAGTGTTGCATCGTCACTGTGAACGTCCAAGGGTTACAGTGAACCTGTAGTGGTTCATCAAAAACTATTTCTGAACTCATTGGTTCGATTCCAATCACAGACCGCTTGAAGTATTACTCACTTGGACAGAAGTCGGCATCGTGCCTGTTGTATTCAATTCCGATACAATATCAGTGTTGCATCGTCACTGTGAACGTCCAAGGGTTACAGTGAACCTGCAGTGGTTCTTCAAAAACTATTACTGAACTCATTGGTTCGATTCCAATCACAGACCGCTTGAAGTATTACTCACTTGGACAGAAGTCGGCATCGTGCCTGTTGTATTCAATTCCGATACAATATCAGTGTTGCATCGTCACTGTGAACGTCCAAGGGTTACAGTGAACCTGCAGTGGTTCATCGGAAACTATTACTGAACTCATAGGATCGGTTCCAAACACAGACCTCTTGAAGTATTACTCACTTGGACAGAAGTCGGCATCGTGCCTGTTGTATTCAATTCCGATACAATATCAGTGTTGCATCGTCACTGTGAACGTCCAAGGGTTACAGTGAACCTGCAGAGGTTGACCGGAAACTATGACTGAACTCATAGGATCGGTTCCAAACACAGACCGCTTGAAGTATTACTCACTTGGACAGAAGTCGGCATCGTGCCTGTTGTATTCAATTCCGATACAATATCAGTGTTGCATCGTCACTGTGAACGTCCAAGGGTTACATTAAACCTGCAGTGGTTCATCGGAAACTATTACTGAACTCATAGGATCGGTTCCAAACACAGACCGCTTGAAGTATTACTCACTTGGACAGAAGTCGGCATCGTGCCTGTTGTATTCAATTCCGATACAATATCAGTGTTGCATCGTCACTGTGAACGTCCAAGGGTTACAGTGAACCTGCTGTGGTTCATCGGAAACTATTACTGAACTCATAGGATCGGTTCCAAACACAGACCGCTTGAAGTATTACTCACTTGGACAGAAGTCGGCATCGTGCCTGTTGTATTCAATTCCGATACAATATCAGTGTTGCATCGTCACTGTGAACGTCCAAGGGTTACAGTTAACCTGCAGTGGTTCATCGGAAACTATTACTGAACTCAATGGTTCGGTTCCAATCAAAGACCGCTTGAAGTATTACTCACTTGGACAGAAGTCGGCATCGTGCCTGTTGTATTCAATTCCGATACAATATCAGTGTTGCATCGTCACTGTGAACGTCCAAGGGTTACAGTTAACCTGCAGTGGTTCATCGCAAACTATTACTGAACTCAATGGTTCGGTTCCAATCAAAGACCGCTTGAAGTATTACTCACTTGGACAGAAGTCGGCATCGTGCCTGTTGTATTCAATTCCGATACAATATCAGTGTTGCATCGTCACTGTGAACGTCCAAGGGTTACAGTGAACCTGCAGTGGTTCATCGGAAACTATTACTGAACTCATAGGATCGGTTCCAAACACAGACCGCTTGAAGTATTACTCACATGGACAGAAGTCGGCATCGTGCCTGATGTATTCGATTCCGATACAATATCAGTGTTGCATCGTCACTGCGAACGTCCAGCGGTTACAGTGAACGTGCAGTGGTTCATCGGAAACTATTACTGAACTCATAGGTGCTGTTCCAAACACAGACCGCTTGAAGTATTACTCACTTGGACAGAAGTCGGCATAGTGCCTGTTGTATTCAATTCCGATACAATATCAGTGTTGCATCGTCACTGTGAACGTCCAAGGGTTACAGTGAACCTGCAGTGGTTCATCGCAAACTATTACTGAACTCATAGGATCGGTTCCAAACACAGACCGCTTGAAGTATTACTCACTTGGACAGAAGTCGGCATCGTGCCTGTTGTATTCAATTCCGATACTATATCAGTGTTGCATCGTCACTGTGAACGTCCAAGGGTTACAGTGAACCTGCAGTGGCTCATCGGAAACTATTACTGAACTCATAGGATCTGTTCCAAACACAGACCGCTTGAAGTATTACTCACTTGGACAGAGGTCGGCATCGTGCCTGTTGTATTCAATTCCGATACAATATCAGTGTTGCATCGTCACTGTGAACGTCCAAGGGTTACAGTGAACCTGCAGTGGTTCATCAAAAACTATTACTGAACTCATTGGTTCGATTCCAATCACAGACCGCTTGAAGTATTACTCACTTGGACAGAAGTCGGCATCGTGCCTGTTGTATTCAATTCCGATACAATATCAGTGTTGCATCGTGACTGTGAACGTCCGATGGTTACAGTGAACCTGCAGTGGTTCATCGGAAACTATTACTGAACTCATAGGATCGGTTCCAAACACAGACCTCTTGAAGTATTACTCACTTGGACAGAAGTCGGCATCGTGCCTGTTGTATTCAATTCCGATACAATATCAGTGTTGCATCGTCACTGTGAACGTCCAAGGGTTACAGTGAACCTGCAGTGGTTCATCGGAAACTATGACTGAACTCATAGGATCGGTTCCAAACACAGACCGCTTGAAGTATTACTCACTTGGACAGAAGTCGGCATCGTGCCTGTTGTATTCAATTCCGATACAATATCAGTGTTGCATCGTCACTGTGAACGTCCAAGGGTTACATTAAACCTGCAGTGGTTCATCGGAAACTATTACTGAACTCATAGGATCGGTTCCAAACACAGACCGCTTGAAGCATTACTCACTTGGACAGAAGTCGGCATCGTGCCTGTTGTATTCAATTCCGATACAATATCAGTGTTGCATCGTCAATGTGAACATCCAAGGGTTACAGTGGACCTGCAGTCGTTCATCGGAAACTATTACTGAACTCATAGGATCGGTTGCAAACACAGACCGCTTCAAGTATTATTCTCTTGGACAGAAGTCGGCATCGTGCCTGTTGTATTCAATTCCGATACAATATCAGTGTTGCATCGTCGCTGTGAACGTCCAAGGGTTACAGTGAACCTGCAGTGGTTCATCGGAAACTATTACTGAACTCATAGGATCGGTTCCAAACACAGACCGCTTGAAGTATTACTCACTTGGACAGAAGTCGGCATCGTGCCTGTTGTATTCAATTCCGATACAATATCAGAGTTACATCGTCACTGTGAACGTCCAAGGGTTACAGTGAACCAGCAGTGGTTCATCGGAAACTATTACTGAACTTGTGGTGTCACCGCTAGACACCACACTTGCTAAGTGGTAACTTAAATCGGCCGCGGTCCTTAGTACATGTCGGACCCGCGTGTCGCCACCGTGTGATCGCAAACCTAGTGCCACCACAAGGCAGGTCTCGAGAGACTGAAGAGACCTCGCCCCAGTTGTACGGACGACATTGCTAGCGAAAAAGACGTACGAAGCCTTCCTCTCATTTGCCGAGAGACAGATAGAATAGCCTTCAGCTTAGTCCATAGCTACGACCTAGCAAGGCGCAGTTAATTCACATCTGGAGAGACTCATTGTATTACCAAGAGATGTACATGAACAAGCCATTAAAGTTAAGTATTATTCCAGCTCCGTTCTTTTCTTCATAACATTAATTACGTATCCTGTTCCAGTACTTCACGCCCGTCTGCGTCAGTTTAGCGTGCATTTGCCACTTCTATCTACAAGGTGTTGGCCCAGCTGCCGACACATCAGAACTCATAGGATCGGTTCCAAACACAGACTGCTTGAAGAATTACTCACTTGGACAAAAGTCGGCATCGTGCCTGTTGTATTCAATTCCGATACAATATCAGTGTTGCATCGTAACTGTGAACGTCCAAGGGTTACAGTGAACCTGCAGTGGTTCATCTGAAACTATTACTGAACTCATAGGATCGGTTCCAAACACAGACCGCTTGAAGTATTACTTACTTGGACAGAAGTCGGCATCGTGCCTGTTGTATTCAATTCCGATACAATATCAGTGTTGCATCGTCAATGTGAAGGTCCAAGGGTTACAGTGAACCTGCAGTGGTTCATCGGAAACTATTACTGAACTCATAGGATCGGTTATAAACACAGACCGCTTGAAGTATTACTCACTTGGACAGAAGTCGGCATCGTGCCTGTTGTATTCAATTCCGATACAATATCAGTGTTGCATCGTCACTGTGAACGTCCAAGGGTTACAGTGAACCTGCCGTGGTTCATCGGAAACTACTACTGAACTCATAGGATCGGTTCCAAACACAGACCTCTTGAAGTATTACTCACTTGGACAGAATACGGCATCGTGCCTGTTTTATTCAATTCCGATACAATATCAGTGTTGCATCGTCACTGTGAACGTCCAAGGGTTACAGTGAACCCGCAGTGGTTCATCGGAAACTATTACTGAACTTGTAGGATCGGTTCCAATCACAGACCGCTTGAAGTATTACTCACTTGGACAGAAGTCGGCATCGTGCCTGTTGTATTCAATTCCGATACAATATCAATGTTGCATCGTCACTGTGAACGTCCGAGGGTTACAGTGAACCTGCAGTGGTTCATCGCAAACTATTACTGAACTCATAGGATCGGTTCCAAACACAGACCGCTTGAAGTATTACTCACTTGGACAGAAGTCGGCATCGTGCCTGTTGTATTCAATTCCGATACAATATCAGTGTTGCATCATCACTGTGAACGTCCAAGGGTTACAGCGAACCTGCTGTGGTTCATCGGAAACTATTACTGAACTCATAGGACCGGTTCCAAACACAGACCGCTTGAAGTATTACTCACTTGCACAGAAGTCGGCATCGTGCTCTGTTATATTCAATCCCGATACAATATCAGTGTTGCATCGTCACTGTGAACGTACAAGGGTTACATTCAACCTGCAGTGGTTCATCGGAAACTATTACTGAACTCATAGGATCAGTTCCAAACACAGACCCCTTGAAGTGTTACTCACTTGGACAGAAGTCGGCATCGTTCCTGTTGTATTCAATTCCGATACAATATCAGTGTTGCATCGTCACTGTGAACGTCCAAGGGTTACAGTGAACCTGCAGTGGTTCATCGGAAACTATTACTGAACTCATAGGATCGGTTCCAAACACAGACCGCTTGAAGTATTACTCACTTGGACAGAAGTCGGCATCGTGCCTGTTGTATTCAATTCCGATACAATATCAGTGTTGCATCGTCACTGTGAACGTCCAAGGGTTACAGTGAACCTGCAGTGGTTCATCGGAAACTATGACTGAACTCATAGGATCGGTACCAAACACAGACCGCTTGAAGTATTACTCACTTGGACAGAAGTCGGCATCGTGCCTGTTGTATTCAATTCCGATACAATATCAGTGTTGCATCGTCACTGTGAACGTCCAAGGGTTACATTAAACCTGCAGTGGTTCATCGGAAACTATTACTGAACTCATAGGATCGGTTCCAAACACAGACCGCTTGAAGTATTACTCACTTGGACAGAAGTCGGCATCGTGCCTGTTGTATTCAATTCCGATACAATATCAGTGTTGCATCGTCACTGTGAATATCCAAGGGTTACAGTGGACCTGCAGTCGTTCATCGGAAACTATTACTGAACTCATAGGATCGGTTGCAAACACAGACCGCTTCAAGTATTATTCTCTTGGACAGAAGTCGGCATCGTGCCTGTTGTATTCAATTCCGATACAATATCAGTGTTGCATCGTCACTGTGAACATCCAAGGTTTACAGTGACCTGCTGTGGTTCATCGGAAACTATTACTGAACTCATAGGATCGGTTGCAAACACAGACCGCTTGAAGTATTACTCACTTGGACAGAAGTCGGCATCGTGCCTGTTGTATTCAATTCCGATACAATATCAGTGTTGCATCGTCAGTGTGAACGTCCAAGGGTTACATTAAACCTGCAGTGGTCCATCGTAAACTATTACTGAACTCATAGGATCGGTTCCAAACACAGACCCCTTGAAGTATTACTCACTTGGACAGAAGTCGGCATCGTGCCAGTTGTATTCCATTCCGATACAATATCAGTGTTGCATCGTCACAGTGAACGTCCAAGGGTTACAGTGAACCTGCAGTGGTTCATCGGAAACTATTACTGAACTCATAGGATCGGTTCCAAACGCAGACCGCTTGAAGTATTACTCACTTGGACAGAAGTCGGCATCGTGAATGTTGTATTCAATTCCGATACAATATCAGTGTTGCATCGTCACTGTGAACGTCCAAGGGTTACAGTTAACCTGCAGTGGTTCATCGGAAACTATTACTGAACTCAATGGTTCGGTTCCAATCAAAGACCGCTTGAAGTATTACTCACTTGGACAGAAGTCGGCATCGTGCCTGTTGTATTCAATTCCGTTACAATATCAGTGTTGCATCGCCACTGTGAACGTCCAAGGGTTACAGTGAACCTGCAGTGGTTCATCGGAAACTATTACTGAACTCATAGGATCGGTTCCAAACACAGACCACTTGAAGTATAACTCACTTGGACAGAAGTCGACATCGTGCCTGATGTATTCGATTCCGATACAATATCAGTGTTGCATCGTCACTGCGAACGTCCAGGGGTTACAGTGAACGTGCAGTGGTTCATCGGAAACTATTACTGAACTCATAGGTGCTCTTCCAAACACAGACCGCTTGAAGTATTACTCACTTGGACAGAAGTCGGCATCGTGCCTGTTGTATTCAATTCCGATACAATATCAGTGTTGCATCGTCACTGTGAACGTCCAAGGGTTACAGTGAACCTGCAGTGGTTCATCGCAAACTATTACTGAACTCATAGGATCGGTTCCAAACACAGACCGCTTGAAGTATTACTCACTTGGACAGAAGTCGGCATCGTGCCTGTTGTATTCAATTCCGATACTATATCAGTGTTGCATCGTCACTGTGAACGTCCAAGGGTTACAGTGAACCTGCAGTGGTTCATCGCAAACTATTACTGAACTCATAGGATCGGTTCCAAACACAGACCGCTTGAAGTATTACTCACTTGGACAGAAGTCGGCATCGTGCCTGTTGTATTCCATTCCGATACAATATCAGAGTTACATCGTCACTGTGAACGTCCAAGGGTTACAGTGAACCAGCAGTGGTTCATCGGAAACTATTACTGAACTTGTGGTGTCACCGCTAGACACCACACTTGCTAAGTGGTAACTTAAATCGGCCGCGGTCCTTAGTACATGTCGGACCCGCGTGTCGCCACCGTGTGATCGCAAACCTAGTGCCACCACAAGGCAGGTCTCGAGAGACTGAAGAGACCTCGCCCCAGTTGTACGGACGACATTGCTAGCGACAAGACGTACGAAGCCTTCCTCTCATTTGCCGAGAGACAGATAGAATAGCCTTCAGCTTAGTCCATAGCTACGACCTAGCAAGGCGCAGTTAATTCACATCTGGAGAGACTCATTGTATTACCAAGAGATGTACAAGAACAAGCCATTAAAGTTAAGTATTATTCCAGCACCGTTCTTTTCTTCATAACATTAATTACGTATCCTGTTCCAGTACTTCACGCCCGTCTGCGTCAGTTTAGCGTGCATTTGCCACTTCTATCTACAAGGTGTTGGCCCAGCTGCCGACACATCAGAACTCATAGGATCGGTTCCAAACACAGACCGCTTGAAGAATTACTCACTTGGACAAAAGTCGGCATCGTGCCTGTTGTATTCAATTCCGATAAAATATCAGTGTTGCATCGTAACTGTGAACGTCCAAGGGTTACAGTGAACCTGCAGTGGTTCATCGGAAACTATTACTGAACTCATAGGATCGGTTCCAAACACAGACCGCTTGAAGTATTACTTACTTGGACAGAAGTCGGCATCGTGCCTGTTGTATTCAATTCCGATACAATATCAGTGTTGCATCGTCAATGTGAAGGTCCAAGGGTTACAGTGAACCTGCAGTGGTTCATCGGAAACTATTACTGAACTCATAGGATCGGTTATAAACACAGACCGCTTGAAGTATTACTCACTTGGACAGAAGTCGGCATCGTGCCTGTTGTATTCAATTCCGATACAATATCAGTGTTGCATCGTCACTGTGAACGTCCAAGGGTTACATCAAACCTGCAGTGGTTCATTGGAAACTATTACTGAACTCGTAGGATCGGTTCCAAACACAGACCGCTTGAAGTATTACTCACTTGGACAGAAGTCGGCATCGTGCCTGTTGTATTCAATTCCGATACAATATCAGTGTTGCATCGTCACTGTGAACATCCACGGGTTACAGTGGACCTGCAGTGGTTCATCGGAAACTATTACTGAACTCATAGGATCGGTTATAAACACAGACCGCTTGAAGTATTACTCACTTGGACAGAAGTCGGCATCGTGCCTGTTGTATTCAATTCCGATACAATATCAGTGTTGCATCGTCACTGTGAACGTCAAGGGTTACAGTGAACCCGCAGTGGTTCATCGGAAACTATTACTGAACTCGTAGGATCGGTTCCAATCACAGACCGCTTGAAGTATTACTCACTTGGACAGAAGTCGGCATCGTGCCTGTTGTATTCAATTCCGATACAATATCAATGATGCATCGTCACTGTGAACGTCCAAGGGTTACAGTGAACCTGCAGTGGTTCATCGCAAACTATTACTGAACTCATAGGATCGGTTCCAAACACAGACCGCTTGAAGTATTACTCACTTGGACAGAAGTCGGCATCGTGCCTGTTGTATTCAATTCCGATACAATATCAGTGTTGCATCGTCACTGTGAACGTCCAAGGGTTACAGCGAACCTGCTGTGGTTCATCGGAAACTATTACTGAACTCATAGGACCGGTTCCAAACACAGTCCGCTTGAAGTATTACTCACTTGCACAGAAGTCGGCATCGTGCTCTGTTATATTTAATTCCGATACAATATCAGTGTTGCATCGTCACTGTGAACGTACAAGGGTTACATTAAACCTGCAGTGGTTCATCGGAAACTATTACTGAACTCATAGGATCAGTTCCAAACACAGACCCCTTGAAGTGTTACTCACTTGGACAGAAGTCGGCATCGTTCCTGTTGTATTCAATTCCGATACAATATCAGTGTTGCATCGTCACTGTGAACGTCCAAGGGTTACAGTGAACCTGCAGTGGTTCATCGGAAACTATTACTGAACTCATAGGATGGGTTCCAAACACAGACCGCTTGAAGTATTACTCACTTGGACAGAAGTCGGCATCGTGCCTGTTGTATTCAATTCCGATACAATATCAGTGTTGCATCGTCACTGTGAACGTCCAAGGGTTACAGTGAACCTGCAGTGGTTCATCGGAAACTATGACTGAACTCATAGGATCGGTTCCAAACACATACCGCTTGAAGTATTACTCACTTGGACAGAAGTCGGCATCGTGCCTGTTGTATTCAATTCCGATACAATATCAGTGTTGCATCGTCACTGTGAACGTCCAAGGGTTACATTAAACCTGCAGTGGTTCATCGGAAACTATTACTGAACTCATAGGATCGGTTCCAAACACAGACCGCTTGAAGTATTACTCACTTGGACAGAAGTCGGCATCGTGCCTGTTGTATTCAATTCCGATACAATATCAGTGTTGCATCGTCACTGTGAACATCCAAGGGTTACAGTGGACCTGCAGTCGTTCATCGGAAACTATTACTGAACTCATAGGATCGGTTGCAAACACAGACCGCTTCAAGTATTATTCTCTTGGACAGAAGTCGGCATCGTGCCTGTTGTATTCAATTCCGATACAATATCAGTGTTGCATCGTCACTGTGAACATCCAAGGTTTACAGTGACCTGCTGTGGTTCATCGGAAACTATTACTGAACTCATAGGATCGGTTGCAAACACAGATCGCTTGAAGTATTACTCACTTGGACAGAAGTCGGCATCGTGCCTGTTTTATTCAATTCCGATACAATATCAGTGTTGCATCGTCACTGTGAACGTCCAAGGGTTACAGTGAACCCGCAGTGGTTCATCGGAAACTATTACTGAACTTGTAGGATCGGTTCCAATCACAGACCGCTTGAAGTATTACTCACTTGGACAGAAGTCGGCATCGTGCCTGTTGTATTCAATTCCGATACAATATCAATGTTGCATCGTCACTGTGAACGTCCAAGGGTTACAGTGAACCTGCAGTGGTTCATCGCAAACTATTACTGAACTCATAGGATCGGTTCCAAACACAGACCGCTTGAAGTATTACTCACTTGGACAGAAGTCGGCATCGTGCCTGTTGTATTCAATTCCGATACAATATCAGTGTTGCATCGTCACTGTGAACGTCCAAGGGTTACAGTGAACCTGCTGTGGTTCATCGGAAACTATTACTGAACTCATAGGACCGGTTCCAAACACAGACCGCTTGAAGTATTACTCACTTGCACAGAAGTCGGCATCGTGCTCTGTTATATTCAATTCCGATACAATATCAGTGTTGCATCGTCACTGTGAACGTACAAGGGTTACATTCAACCTGCAGTGGTTCATCGGAAACTATTACTGAACTCATAGGATCAGTTCCAAACACAGACCCCTTGAAGTGTTACTCACTTGGACAGAAGTCGGCATCGTTCCTGTTGTATTCAATTCCGATACAATATCAGTGTTGCATCGTCACTGTGAACGTCCAAGGGTTACAGTGAACCTGCAGTGGTTCATCGGAAACTATTACTGAACTCATAGGATCGGTTCCAAACACAGACCGCTTGAAGTATTACTCACTTGGACAGAAGTCGGCATCGTGCCTGTTGTATTCAATTCCGATACAATATCAGTGTTGCATCGTCACTGTGAACGTCCAAGGGTTACAGTGAACCTGCAGTGGTTCATCGGAAACTATGACTGAACTCATAGGATCGGTTCCAAACACAGACCGCTTGAAGTATTACTCACTTGGACAGAAGTCGGCATCCTGCCTGTTGTATTCAATTCCGATACAATATCAGTGTTGCATCGTCACTGTGAACGTCCAAGGGTTACATTAAACCTGCAGTGGCTCATCGGAAACTATTACTGAACTCATAGGATCGGTTCCAAACACAGATCGCTTGAAGTATTACTCACTTGGACAGAAGTCGGCATTGTGCCTGTTGTATTCAATTCCGATACAATATCCGTGTTGCATCGTCACTGTGATTATCCAAGGGTTACAGTGGACCTGCAGTCGTTCATCGGAAACTATTACTGAACTCATAGGATCGGTTGCAAACACAGACCGCTTGAAGTATTACTCACTTGGACAGAAGTCGGCATCGTGCCTGTTGTATTCAATTCCGATACAATATCAGTGTTGCATCGTCAGTGTGAACGTCCAAGGGTTACATTAAACCTGCAGTGGTCCATCGTAAACTATTACTGAACTCATAGGATCGGTTCCAAACACAGACCCCTTGAAGTATTACTCACTTGGACAGAAGTCGGCATCGTGCCAGTTCTATTCCATTCCGATAAAATATCAGTGTTGCATCGTAACTGTGAACGTCCAAGGGTTACAGTGAACCTGCAGTGGTTCATCGGAAACTATTACTGAACTCATAGGATCGGTTCCAAACACAGACCGCTTGAAGTATTACTTACTTGGACAGAAGTCGGCATCGTGACTGTTGTATTCAATTCCGATACAATATCAGTGTTGCATCGTCAATGTGAAGGTCCAAGGGTTACAGTGAACCTGCAGTGGTTCATCGGAAACTATTACTGAACTCATAGGATCGGTTATAAACACAGACCGCTTGAAGTATTACTCACTTGGACAGAAGTCGGCATCGTGCCTGTTGTATTCAATTCCGATACAATATCAGTGTTGCATCGTCACTGTGAACGTCCAAGGGTTACATCAAATCTGCAGTGGTTCATTGGAAACTATTACTGAACTCGTAGGATCGGTTCCAAACACAGACCGCTTGAAGTATTACTCACTTGGACAGAAGTCGGCATCGTGCCTGTTGTATTCAATTCCGATACAATATCAGTGTTGCATCGTCACTGTGAACATCCAAGGGTTACAGTGGACCTGCAGTGGTTCATCGGAAACTATTACTGAACTCATAGGATTGGTTATAAACACAGACCGCTTGAAGTATTACTCACTTGGACAGAAGTCGGAATCGTGCCTGTTGTATTCAATTCCGATACAATATCAGTGTTGCATCGTCACTGTGAACGTCCAAGGGTTACAGTGAACCTGCCGTGGTTCATCGGAAACTACTACTGAACTCATAGGATCGGTTCCAAACACAGACCTCTTGAAGTATTACTCACTTGGACAGAATACGGCATCGTGCCTGTTGTATTCAATTCCGATACAATATCAGTGTTGCATCGTCACTGTGAACGTCCAAGGGTTATAGTGAACCCGCAGTGGTTCATCGGAAACTATTACTGAACTCGTAGGATCGGTTCCAATCACAGACCGCTTGAAGTATTACTCACTTGGACAGAAGTCGGCATCGTGCCTGTTGTATTCAATTCCGATACAATATCAATGTTGCATCGTCACTGTGAACGTCCAAGGGTTACAGTGAACCTGCAGTGGTTCATCGCAAACTATTACTGAACTCATAGGATCGGTTCCAAACACAGACCGCTTGAAGTATTACTCACTTGGACAGAAGTCGGCATCGTGCCTGTTGTATTCAATTCCGATACAATATCAGTGTTGCATCGTCACTGTGAACGTCCAAGGGTTACAGCGAACCTGCTGTGGTTCATCGGAAACTATTACTGAACTCATAGGACCGGTTCCAAACACAGACCGCTTGAAGTATTACTCACTTGCACAGAAGTCGGCATCGTGCTCTGTTATATTCAATTCCGATACAATATCAGTGTTGCATCGTCACTGTGAACGTACAAGGGTTACATTAAACCTGCAGTGGTTCATCGGAAACTATTACTGAACTCATAGGATCAGTTCCAAACACAGACCCCTTGAAGTGTTACTCACTTGGACAGATGTCGGCATCGTTCCTGTTGTATTCAATTCCGATACAATATCAGTGTTGCATCGTCACTGTGAACGTCCAAGGGTTACAGTGAACCTGCAGTGGTTCATCGGAAACTATTACTGAACTCATAGGATGGGTTCCAAACACAGACCGCTTGAAGTATTACTCACTTGGACAGAAGTCGGCATCGTGCCTGTTGTATTCAATTCCGATACAATATCAGTGTTGCATCGTCACTGTGAACGTCCAAGGGTTACAGTGAACCTGCAGTGATTCATCGGAAACTATGACTGAACTCATAGGATCGGTTCCAAACACAGACCGCTTGAAGTATTACTCACTTGGACAGAAGTCGGCATCGTGCCTGTTGTATTCAATTCCGATACAATATCAGTGTTGCATCGTCACTGTGAACGTCCAAGGGTTACATTAAACCTGCAGTGGTTCATCGGAAACTATTACTGAACTCATAGGATCGGTTCCAAACACAGACCGCTTGAAGTATTACTCACTTGGACAGAAGTCGGCATCGTGCCTGTTGTATTCAATTCCGATACAATATCAGTGTTGCATCGTCACTGTGAACATCCAAGGGTTACAGTGGACCTGCAGTCGTTCATCGGAAACTATTACTGAACTCATAGGATCGGTTGCAATCACAGACCGCTTCAAGTATTATTCTCTTGGACAGAAGTCGGCATCGTGCCTGTTGTATTCAATTCCGATACAATATCAGTGTTGCATCGTCACTGTGAACATCCAAGGTTTACAGTGACCTGCTGTGGTTCATCGGAAACTATTACTGAACTCATAGGATCGGTTGCAAACACAGACCGCTTGAAGTATTACTCACTTGGAAAGAAGTCGGCATCGTGCCTGTTGTATTCAATTCCGATACAATATCAGTGTTGCATCGTCACTGTGAACATCCAAGGTTTACAGTGACCTGCTGTGGTTCATCGGAAACTATTACTGAACTCATAGGATCGGTTGCAAACACAGACCGCTTGAAGTATTACTCACTTGGACAGAAGTCGGCATCGTGCCTGTTTTATTCAATTCCGATACAATATCAGTGTTGCATCGTCACTGTGAACGTCCAAGGGTTACAGTGAACCCGCAGTGGTTCATCGGAAACTATTACTGAACTTGTAGGATCGGTTCCAATCACAGACCGCTTGAAGTATTACTCACTTGGACAGAAGTCGGCATCGTGCCTGTTGTATTCAATTCCGATACAATATCAATGTTGCATCGTCACTGTGAACGTCCAAGGGTTACAGTGAACCTGCAGTGGTTCGTCGCAAACTATTACTGAACTCATAGGATCGGTTCCAAACACAGACCGCTTGAAGTATTACTCACTTGGACAGAAGTCGGCATCGTGCCTGTTGTATTCAATTCCGATACAATATCAGTGTTGCATCGTCACTGTGAACGTCCAAGGGTTACAGTGAACCTGCTGTGGTTCATCGGAAACTATTACTGAACTCATAGGACCGGTTCCAAACACAGACCGCTTGAAGTATTACTCACTTGCACAGAAGTCGGCATCGTGCTCTGTTATATTCAATTCCGATACAATATCAGTGTTGCATCGTCACTGTGAACGTACAAGGGTTACATTCAACCTGCAGTGGTTCATCGGAAACTATTACTGAACTCATAGGATCAGTTCCAAACACAGACCCCTTGAAGTGTTACTCACTTGGACAGAAGTCGGCATCGTTCCTGTTGTATTCAATTCCGATACAATATCAGTGTTGCATCGTCACTGTGAACGTCCAAGGGTTACAGTGAACCTGCAGTGGTTCATCGGAAACTATTACTGAACTCATAGGATCGGTTCCAAACACAGACCGCTTGAAGTATTACTCACTTGGACAGAAGTCGGCATCGTGCCTGTTGTATTCAATTCCGATACAATATCAGTGTTGCATCGTCACTGTGAACGTCCAAGGGTTACAGTGAACCTGCAGTGGTTCATCGGAAACTATGACTGAACTCATAGGATCGGTTCCAAACACAGACCGCTTGAAGTATTACTCACTTGGACAGAAGTCGGCATCGTGCCTGTTGTATTCAATTCCGATACAATATCAGTGTTGCATCGTCACTGTGAACGTCCAAGGGTTACATTAAACCTGCAGTGGCTCATCGGAAACTATTACTGAACTCATAGGATCGGTTCCAACACAGATCGCTTGAAGTATTACTCACTTGGACAGAAGTCGGCATTGTGCCTGTTGTATTCAATTCCGATACAATATCCGTGTTGCATCGTCACTGTGAATATCCAAGGGTTACAGTGGACCTGCAGTCGTTCATCGGAAACTATTACTGAACTCATAGGATCGGTTGCAAACACAGACCGCTTGAAGTATTACTCACTTGGACAGAAGTCGGCATCGTGCCTGTTGTATTCAATTCCGATACAATATCAGTGTTGCATCGTCAGTGTGAACGTCCAAGGGTTACATTAAACCTGCAGTGGTCCATCGTAAACTATTACTGAACTCATAGGATCGGTTCCAAACACAGACCCCTTGAAGTATTACTCACTTGGACAGAAGTCGGCATCGTGCCAGTTCTATTCCATTCCGATAAAATATCAGTGTTGCATCGTAACTGTGAACGTCCAAGGGTTACAGTGAACCTGCAGTGGTTCATCGGAAACTATTACTGAACTCATAGGATCGGTTCCAAACACAGACCGCTTGAAGTATTACTTACTTGGACAGAAGTCGGCATCGTGCCTGTTGTATTCAATTCCGATACAATATCAGTGTTGCATCGTCAATGTGAAGGTCCAAGGGTTACAGTGAACCTGCAGTGGTTCATCGGAAACTATTACTGAACTCATAGGATCGGTTATAAACACAGACCGCTTGAAGTATTACTCACTTGGACAGAAGTCGGCATCGTGCCTGTTGTATTCAATTCCGATACAATATCAGTGTTGCATCGTCACTGTGAACGTCCAAGGGTTACATCAAATCTGCAGTGGTTCATTGGAAACTATTACTGAACTCGTAGGATCGGTTCCAAACACAGACCGCTTGAAGTATTACTCACTTGGACAGAAGTCGGCATCGTGCCTGTTGTATTCAATTCCGATACAATATCAGTGTTGCATCGTCACTGTGAACATCCAAGGGTTACAGTGGACCTGCAGTGGTTCATCGGAAACTATTACTGAACTCATAGGATTGGTTATAAACACAGACCGCTTGAAGTATTACTCACTTGGACAGAAGTCGGAATCGTGCCTGTTGTATTCAATTCCGATACAATATCAGTGTTGCATCGTCACTGTGAACGTCCAAGGGTTACAGTGAACCTGCCGTGGTTCATCGGAAACTACTACTGAACTCATAGGATCGGTTCCAAACACAGACCTCTTGAAGTATTACTCACTTGGACAGAATACGGCATCGTGCCTGTTGTATTCAATTCCGATACAATATCAGTGTTGCATCGTCACTGTGAACGTCCAAGGGTTACAGTGAACCCGCAGTGGTTCATCGGAAACTATTACTGAACTCGTAGGATCGGTTCCAATCACAGACCGCTTGAAGTATTACTCACTTGGACAGAAGTCGGCATCGTGCCTGTTGTATTCAATTCCGATACAATATCAATGTTGCATCGTCACTGTGAACGTCCAAGGGTTACAGTGAACCTGCAGTGCTTCATCGCAAACTATTACTGAACTCATAGGATCGGTTCCAAACACAGACCGCTTGAAGTATTACTCACTTGGACAGAAGTCGGCATCGTGCCTGTTGTATTCAATTCCGATACAATATCAGTGTTGCATCGTCACTGTGAACGTCCAAGGGTTACAGCGAACCTGCTGTGGTTCATCGGAAACTATTACTGAACTCATAGGACCGGTTCCAAACACAGACCGCTTGAAGTATTACTCACTTGGACAGAAGTCGGCATCGTGCCTGTTGTATTCAATTCCGATACAATATCAGTGTTGCATCGTCACTGTGAACGTCCAAGGGTTACAGTGAACCTGCAGTGGTTCATCGGAAACTATTACTGAACTCATAGGATCAGTTCCAAACACAGACCCCTTGAAGTGTTACTCACTTGGACAGAAGTCGGCATCGTTCCTGTTGTATTCAATTCCGATACAATATCAGTGTTGCATCGTCACTGTGAACGTCCAAGGGTTACAGTGAACCTGCAGTGGTTCATCGGAAACTATTACTGAACTCATAGGATGGGTTCCAAACACAGACCGCTTGAAGTATTACTCACTTGGACAGAAGTCGGCATCGTGCCTGTTGTATTCAATTCCGATACAATATCAGTGTTGCATCGTCACTGTGAACGTCCAAGGGTTACAGTGAACCTGCAGTGATTCATCGGAAACTATGACTGAACTCATAGGATCGGTTCCAAACACAGACCGCTTGAAGTATTACTCACTTGGACAGAAGTCGGCATCGTGCCTGTTGTATTCAATTCCGATACAATATCAGTGTTGCATCGTCATTGTGAACGTCCAAGGGTTACATTAAACCTGCAGTGGTTCATCGGAAACTATTACTGAACTCATAGGATCGGTTCCAAACACAGACCGCTTGAAGTATTACTCACTTGGACAGAAGTCGGCATCGTGCCTGTTGTATTCAATTCCGATACAATATCAGTGTTGCATCGTCACTGTGAACATCCAA
Source organism: Schistocerca nitens (assembly GCF_023898315.1). Taxonomy (NCBI): domain Eukaryota; kingdom Metazoa; phylum Arthropoda; class Insecta; order Orthoptera; family Acrididae; genus Schistocerca; species Schistocerca nitens. The sequence continues at coordinate 1,290,336,536 of NC_064614.1, forward strand.
GGGTTACAGTGGACCTGCAGTCGTTCATCGGAAACTATTACTGAACTCATAGGATCGGTTGCAAACACAGACCGCTTCAAGTATTATTCTCTTGGACAGAAGTCGGCATCGTGCCTGTTGTATTCAATTCCGATACAATATCAGTGTTGCATCGTCACTGTGAACATCCAAGGTTTACAGTGACCTGCTGTGGTTCATCGGAAACTATTACTGAACTCATAGGATCGGTTGCAAACACAGACCGCTTGAAGTATTACTCACTTGGACAGAAGTCGGCATCGTGCCTGTTGTATTCAATTCCGATACAATATCAGTGTTGCATCGTCACTGTGAACATCCAAGGGTTACAGTGGACCTGCAGTCGTTCATCGGAAACTATTACTGAACTCATAGGATCGGTTCCAAACACAGACCTCTTGAAGTATTACTCACTTGGACAGAATACGGCATCGTGCCTGTTTTATTCAATTCCGATACAATATCAGTGTTGCATCGTCACTGTGAACGTCCAAGGGTTACAGTGAACCCGCAGTGGTTCATCGGAAACTATTACTGAACTTGTAGGATCGGTTCCAATCACAGACCGCTTGAAGTATTACTCACTTGGACAGAAGTCGGCATCGTGCCTGTTGTATTCAATTCCGATACAATATCAGTGTTGCATCGTCACTGTGAACGTCCTAGGGTTACAGTGAACCTGCAGTGGTTCATCGGAAACTATGACTGAACTCATAGGATCAGTTCCAAACACAGACCCCTTGAAGTGTTACTCACTTGGACAGAAGTCGGCATTGTGCCTGTTGTATTCAATTCCGATACAATATCAGTGTTGCATCGTCACTGTGAACGTCCAAGGGTTACAGTGAACCTGCAGTGGTTCATCGGAAACTATTACTGAACTCATAGGATCGGTTCCAAACACAGACCACTTGAAGTATAACTCACTTGGACAGAAGTCGGCATCGTGCCTGTTGTATTCAATTCCGATACAATATCAGTGTTGCATCGTCACTGTGAACGTCCAAGGGTTACAGTGAACCTGCCGTGGTTCATCGGAAACTACTACTGAACTCATAGGATCGGTTCCAAACACAGACCTCTTGAAGTATTACTCACTTGGACAGAATACGGCATCGTGCCTGTTGTATTCAATTCCGATACAATATCAGTGTTGCATCGTCACTGTGAACGTCCAAGGGTTACAGTGAACCCGCAGTGGTTCATCGGAAACTATTACTGAACTCGTAGGATCGGTTCCAATCACAGACCGCTTGAAGTATTACTCACTTGGACAGAAGTCGGCATCGTGCCTGTTGTATTCAATTCCGATACAATATCAATGTTGCATCGTCACTGTGAACGTCCAAGGGTTACAGTGAACCTGCAGTGGTTCATCGCAAACTATTACTGAACTCATAGGATCGGTTCCAAACACAGACCGCTTGAAGTATTACTCACTTGGACAGAAGTCGGCATCGTGCCTGTTGTATTCAATTCCGATACAATATCAGTGTTGCATCGTCACTGTGAACGTCCAAGGGTTACAGCGAACCTGCTGTGGTTCATCGGAAACTATTACTGAACTCATAGGACCGGTTCCAAACACAGACCGCTTGAAGTATTACTCACTTGCACAGAAGTCGGCATCGTGCTCTGTTATATTCAATTCCGATACAATATCAGTGTTGCATCGTCACTGTGAACGTACAAGGGTTACATTAAACCTGCAGTGGTTCATCGGAAACTATTACTGAACTCATAGGATCAGTTCCAAACACAGACCCCTTGAAGTGTTACTCACTTGGACAGAAGTCGGCATCGTTCCTGTTGTATTCAATTCCGATACAATATCAGTGTTGCATCGTCACTGTGAACGTCCAAGGGTTACAGTGAACCTGCAGTGGTTCATCGGAAACTATTACTGAACTCATAGGATGGGTTCCACACACAGACCGCTTGAAGTATTACTCACTTGGACAGAAGTCGGCATCGTGCCTGTTGTATTCAATTCCGATACAATATCAGTGTTGCATCGTCACTGTGAACGTCCAAGGGTTACAGTGAACCTGCAGTGATTCATCGGAAACTATGACTGAACTCATAGGATCGGTTCCAAACACAGACCGCTTGAAGTATTACTCACTTGGACAGAAGTCGGCATCGTGCCTGTTGTATTCAATTCCGATACAATATCAGTGTTGCATCGTCACTGTGAACGTCCAAGGGTTACATTAAACCTGCAGTGGTTCATCGGAAACTATTACTGAACTCATAGGATCGGTTCCAAACACAGACCGCTTGAAGTATTACTCACTTGGACAGAAGTCGGCATCGTGCCTGTTGTATTCAATTCCGATACAATATCAGTGTTGCATCGTCACTGTGAACATCCAAGGGTTACAGTGGACCTGCAGTCGTTCATCGGAAACTATTACTGAACTCATAGGATCGGTTGCAAACACAGACCGCTTCAAGTATTATTCTCTTGGACAGAAGTCGGCATCGTGCCTGTTGTATTCAATTCCGATACAATATCAGTGTTGCATCGTCACTGTGAACATCCAAGGTTTACAGTGACCTGCTGTGGTTCATCGGAAACTATTACTGAACTCATAGGATCGGTTGCAAACACAGACCGCTTGAAGTATTACTCACTTGGACAGAAGTCGGCATCGTGCCTGTTGTATTCAATTCCGATACAATATCAGTGTTGCATCGTCACTGTGAACATCCAAGGTTTACAGTGACCTGCTGTGGTTCATCGGAAACTATTACTGAACTCATAGGATCGGTTGCAAACACAGACCGCTTGAAGTATTACTCACTTGGACAGAAGTCGGCATCGTGCCTGTTTTATTCAATTCCGATACAATATCAGTGTTGCATCGTCACTGTGAACGTCCAAGGGTTACAGTGAACCTGCTGTGGTTCATCGGAAACTATTACTGAACTCATAGGACCGGTTCCAAACACAGACCGCTTGAAGTATTACTCACTTGGACAGAAGTCGGCATCGTGCCTGTTGTATTCAATTCCGATACAATATCAGTGTTGCATCGTCACTGTGAACGTCCAAGGGTTACAGTGAACCCGCAGTGGTTCATCGGAAACTATTACTGAACTTGTAGGATCGGTTCCAATCACAGACCGCTTGAAGTATTACTCACTTGGACAGAAGTCGGCATCGTGCCTGTTGTATTCAATTCCGATACAATATCAATGTTGCATCGTCACTGTGAACGTCCAAGGGTTACAGTGAACCTGCAGTGGTTCGTCGCAAACTATTACTGAACTCATAGGATCGGTTCCAAACACAGACCGCTTGAAGTATTACTCACTTGGACAGAAGTCGGCATCGTGCCTGTTGTATTCAATTCCGATACAATATCAGTGTTGCATCGTCACTGTGAACGTCCAAGGGTTACAGTGAACCTGCTGTGGTTCATCGGAAACTATTACTGAACTCATAGGACCGGTTCCAAACACAGACCGCTTGAAGTATTACTCACTTGCACAGAAGTCGGCATCGTGCTCTGTTATATTCAATTCCGATACAATATCAGTGTTGCATCGTCACTGTGAACGTACAAGGGTTACATTCAACCTGCAGTGGTTCATCGGAAACTATTACTGAACTCATAGGATCAGTTCCAAACACAGACCCCTTGAAGTGTTACTCACTTGGACAGAAGTCGGCATCGTTCCTGTTGTATTCAATTCCGATACAATATCAGTGTTGCATCGTCACTGTGAACGTCCAAGGGTTACAGTGAACCTGCAGTGGTTCATCGGAAACTATTACTGAACTCATAGGATCGGTTCCAAACACAGACCGCTTGAAGTATTACTCACTTGGACAGAAGTCGGCATCGTGCCTGTTGTATTCAATTCCGATACAATATCAGTGTTGCATCGTCACTGTGAACGTCCAAGGGTTACAGTGAACCTGCAGTGGTTCATCGGAAACTATGACTGAACTCATAGGATCGGTTCCAAACACAGACCGCTTGAAGTATTACTCACTTGGACAGAAGTCGGCATCGTGCCTGTTGTATTCAATTCCGATACAATATCAGTGTTGCATCGTCACTGTGAACGTCCAAGGGTTACATTAAACCTGCAGTGGCTCATCGGAAACTATTACTGAACTCATAGGATCGGTTCCAAACACAGATCGCTTGAAGTATTACTCACTTGGACAGAAGTCGGCATTGTGCCTGTTGTATTCAATTCCGATACAATATCCGTGTTGCATCGTCACTGTGAATATCCAAGGGTTACAGTGGACCTGCAGTCGTTCATCGGAAACTATTACTGAACTCATAGGATCGGTTGCAAACACAGACCGCTTGAAGTATTACTCACTTGGACAGAAGTCGGCATCGTGCCTGTTGTATTCAATTCCGATACAATATCAGTGTTGCATCGTCAGTGTGAACGTCCAAGGGTTACATTAAACCTGCAGTGGTCCATCGTAAACTATTACTGAACTCATAGGATCGGTTCCAAACACAGACCCCTTGAAGTATTACTCACTTGGACAGAAGTCGGCATCGTGCCAGTTCTATTCCATTCCGATAAAATATCAGTGTTGCATCGTAACTGTGAACGTCCAAGGGTTACAGTGAACCTGCAGTGGTTCATCGGAAACTATTACTGAACTCATAGGATCGGTTCCAAACACAGACCGCTTGAAGTATTACTTACTTGGACAGAAGTCGGCATCGTGCCTGTTGTATTCAATTCCGATACAATATCAGTGTTGCATCGTCAATGTGAAGGTCCAAGGGTTACAGTGAACCTGCAGTGGTTCATCGGAAACTATTACTGAACTCATAGGATCGGTTATAAACACAGACCGCTTGAAGTATTACTCACTTGGACAGAAGTCGGCATCGTGCCTGTTGTATTCAATTCCGATACAATATCAGTGTTGCATCGTCACTGTGAACGTCCAAGGGTTACATCAAATCTGCAGTGGTTCATTGGAAACTATTACTGAACTCGTAGGATCGGTTCCAAACACAGACCGCTTGAAGTATTACTCACTTGGACAGAAGTCGGCATCGTGCCTGTTGTATTCAATTCCGATACAATATCAGTGTTGCATCGTCACTGTGAACATCCAAGGGTTACAGTGGACCTGCAGTGGTTCATCGGAAACTATTACTGAACTCATAGGATTGGTTATAAACACAGACCGCTTGAAGTATTACTCACTTGGACAGAAGTCGGAATCGTGCCTGTTGTATTCAATTCCGATACAATATCAGTGTTGCATCGTCACTGTGAACGTCCAAGGGTTACAGTGAACCTGCCGTGGTTCATCGGAAACTACTACTGAACTCATAGGATCGGTTCCAAACACAGACCTCTTGAAGTATTACTCACTTGGACAGAATACGGCATCGTGCCTGTTGTATTCAATTCCGATACAATATCAGTGTTGCATCGTCACTGTGAACGTCCAAGGGTTACAGTGAACCCGCAGTGGTTCATCGGAAACTATTACTGAACTCGTAGGATCGGTTCCAATCACAGACCGCTTGAAGTATTACTCACTTGGACAGAAGTCGGCATCGTGCCTGTTGTATTCAATTCCGATACAATATCAATGTTGCATCGTCACTGTGAACGTCCAAGGGTTACAGTGAACCTGCAGTGGTTCATCGCAAACTATTACTGAACTCATAGGATCGGTTCCAAACACAGACCGCTTGAAGTATTACTCACTTGGACAGAAGTCGGCATCGTGCCTGTTGTATTCAATTCCGATACAATATCAGTGTTGCATCGTCACTGTGAACGTCCAAGGGTTACAGCGAACCTGCTGTGGTTCATCGGAAACTATTACTGAACTCATAGGACCGGTTCCAAACACAGACCGCTTGAAGTATTACTCACTTGCACAGAAGTCGGCATCGTGCTCTGTTATATTCAATTCCGATACAATATCAGTGTTGCATCGTCACTGTGAACGTACAAGGGTTACATTAAACCTGCAGTGGTTCATCGGAAACTATTACTGAACTCATAGGATCAGTTCCAAACACAGACCCCTTGAAGTGTTACTCACTTGGACAGAAGTCGGCATCGTTCCTGTTGTATTCAATTCCGATACAATATCAGTGTTGCATCGTCACTGTGAACGTCCAAGGGTTACAGTGAACCTGCAGTGGTTCATCGGAAACTATTACTGAACTCATAGGATGGGTTCCAAACACAGACCGCTTGAAGTATTACTCACTTGGACAGAAGTCGGCATCGTGCCTGTTGTATTCAATTCCGATACAATATCAGTGTTGCATCGTCACTGTGAACGTCCAAGGGTTACAGTGAACCTGCAGTGATTCATCGGAAACTATGACTGAACTCATAGGATCGGTTCCAAACACAGACCGCTTGAAGTATTACTCACTTGGACAGAAGTCGGCATCGTGCCTGTTGTATTCAATTCCGATACAATATCAGTGTTGCATCGTCATTGTGAACGTCCAAGGGTTACATTAAACCTGCAGTGGTTCATCGGAAACTATTACTGAACTCATAGGATCGGTTCCAAACACAGACCGCTTGAAGTATTACTCACTTGGACAGAAGTCGGCATCGTGCCTGTTGTATTCAATTCCGATACAATATCAGTGTTGCATCGTCACTGTGAACATCCAAGGGTTACAGTGGACCTGCAGTCGTTCATCGGAAACTATTACTGAACTCATAGGATCGGTTGCAAACACAGACCGCTTCAAGTATTATTCTCTTGGACAGAAGTCGGCATCGTGCCTGTTGTATTCAATTCCGATACAATATCAGTGTTGCATCGTCACTGTGAACATCCAAGGTTTACAGTGACCTGCTGTGGTTCATCGGAAACTATTACTGAACTCATAGGATCGGTTGCAAACACAGACCGCTTGAAGTATTACTCACTTGGACAGAAGTCGGCATCGTGCCTGTTGTATTCAATTCCGATACAATATCAGTGTTGCATCGTCACTGTGAACATCCAAGGGTTACAGTGGACCTGCAGTCGTTCATCGGAAACTATTACTGAACTCATAGGATCGGTTCCAAACACAGACCTCTTGAAGTATTACTCACTTGGACAGAATACGGCATCGTGCCTGTTTTATTCAATTCCGATACAATATCAGTGTTGCATCGTCACTGTGAACGTCCAAGGGTTACAGTGAACCCGCAGTGGTTCATCGGAAACTATTACTGAACTTGTAGGATCGGTTCCAATCACAGACCGCTTGAAGTATTACTCACTTGGACAGAAGTCGGCATCGTGCCTGTTGTATTCAATTCCGATACAATATCAGTGTTGCATCGTCACTGTGAACGTCCAAGGGTTACAGTGAACCTGCAGTGGTTCATCGGAAACTATGACTGAACTCATAGGATCAGTTCCAAACACAGACCCCTTGAAGTGTTACTCACTTGGACAGAAGTCGGCATTGTGCCTGTTGTATTCAATTCCGATACAATATCAGTGTTGCATCGTCACTGTGAACGTCCAAGGGTTACAGTGAACCTGCAGTGGTTCATCGGAAACTATTACTGAACTCATAGGATCGGTTCCAAACACAGACCACTTGAAGTATAACTCACTTGGACAGAAGTCGGCATCGTGCCTGTTGTATTCAATTCCGATACAATATCAGTGTTGCATCGTCACTGTGAACGTCCAAGGGTTACAGTGAACCTGCCGTGGTTCATCGGAAACTACTACTGAACTCATAGGATCGGTTCCAAACACAGACCTCTTGAAGTATTACTCACTTGGACAGAATACGGCATCGTGCCTGTTGTATTCAATTCCGATACAATATCAGTGTTGCATCGTCACTGTGAACGTCCAAGGGTTACAGTGAACCCGCAGTGGTTCATCGGAAACTATTACTGAACTCGTAGGATCGGTTCCAATCACAGACCGCTTGAAGTATTACTCACTTGGACAGAAGTCGGCATCGTGCCTGTTGTATTCAATTCCGATACAATATCAATGTTGCATCGTCACTGTGAACGTCCAAGGGTTACAGTGAACCTGCAGTGGTTCATCGCAAACTATTACTGAACTCATAGGATCGGTTCCAAACACAGACCGCTTGAAGTATTACTCACTTGGACAGAAGTCGGCATCGTGCCTGTTGTATTCAATTCCGATACAATATCAGTGTTGCATCGTCACTGTGAACGTCCAAGGGTTACAGCGAACCTGCTGTGGTTCATCGGAAACTATTACTGAACTCATAGGACCGGTTCCAAACACAGACCGCTTGAAGTATTACTCACTTGCACAGAAGTCGGCATCGTGCTCTGTTATATTCAATTCCGATACAATATCAGTGTTGCATCGTCACTGTGAACGTACAAGGGTTACATTAAACCTGCAGTGGTTCATCGGAAACTATTACTGAACTCATAGGATCAGTTCCAAACACAGACCCCTTGAAGTGTTACTCACTTGGACAGAAGTCGGCATCGTTCCTGTTGTATTCAATTCCGATACAATATCAGTGTTGCATCGTCACTGTGAACGTCCAAGGGTTACAGTGAACCTGCAGTGGTTCATCGGAAACTATTACTGAACTCATAGGATGGGTTCCAAACACAGACCGCTTGAAGTATTACTCACTTGGACAGAAGTCGGCATCGTGCCTGTTGTATTCAATTCCGATACAATATCAGTGTTGCATCGTCACTGTGAACGTCCAAGGGTTACAGTGAACCTGCAGTGATTCATCGGAAACTATGACTGAACTCATAGGATCGGTTCCAAACACAGACCGCTTGAAGTATTACTCACTTGGACAGAAGTCGGCATCGTGCCTGTTGTATTCAATTCCGATACAATATCAGTGTTGCATCGTCACTGTGAACGTCCAAGGGTTACATTAAACCTGCAGTGGTTCATCGGAAACTATTACTGAACTCATAGGATCGGTTCCAAACACAGACCGCTTGAAGTATTACTCACTTGGACAGAAGTCGGCATCGTGCCTGTTGTATTCAATTCCGATACAATATCAGTGTTGCATCGTCACTGTGAACATCCAAGGGTTACAGTGGACCTGCAGTCGTTCATCGGAAACTATTACTGAACTCATAGGATCGGTTGCAAACACAGACCGCTTCAAGTATTATTCTCTTGGACAGAAGTCGGCATCGTGCCTGTTGTATTCAATTCCGATACAATATCAGTGTTGCATCGTCACTGTGAACATCCAAGGTTTACAGTGACCTGCTGTAGTTCATCGGAAACTATTACTGAACTCATAGGATCGGTTGCAAACACAGACCGCTTGAAGTATTACTCACTTGGACAGAAGTCGGCATCGTGCCTGTTGTATTCAATTCCGATACAATATCAGTGTTGCATCGTCACTGTGAACATCCAAGGGTTACAGTGGACCTGCAGTCGTTCATCGGAAACTATTACTGAACTCATAGGATCGGTTCCAAACACAGACCTCTTGAAGTATTACTCACTTGGACAGAATACGGCATCGTGCCTGTTTTATTCAATTCCGATACAATATCAGTGTTGCATCGTCACTGTGAACGTCCAAGGGTTACAGTGAACCCGCAGTGGTTCATCGGAAACTATTACTGAACTTGTAGGATCGGTTCCAATCACAGACCGCTTGAAGTATTACTCACTTGGACAGAAGTCGGCATCGTGCCTGTTGTATTCAATTCCGATACAATATCAGTGTTGCATCGTCACTGTGAACGTCCAAGGGTTACAGTGAACCTGCAGTGGTTCATCGGAAACTATGACTGAACTCATAGGATCAGTTCCAAACACAGACCCCTTGAAGTGTTACTCACTTGGACAGAAGTCGGCATTGTGCCTGTTGTATTCAATTCCGATACAATATCAGTGTTGCATCGTCACTGTGAACGTCCAAGGGTTACAGTGAACCTGCAGTGGTTCATCGGAAACTATTACTGAACTCATAGGATCGGTTCCAAACACAGACCACTTGAAGTATAACTCACTTGGACAGAAGTCGACATCGTGCCTGATGTATTCGATTCCGATACAATATCAGTGTTGCATCGTCACTGCGAACGTCCAGGGGTTACAGTGAACGTGCAGTGGTTCATCGGAAACTATTACTGAACTCATAGGTGCTCTTCCAAACACAGACCGCTTGAAGTATTACTCACTTGGACAGAAGTCGGCATCGTGCCTGTTGTATTCAATTCCGATACAATATCAGTGTTGCATCGTCACTGTGAACGTCCAAGGGTTACAGTGAACCTGCAGTGGTTCATCGCAAACTATTACTGAACTCATAGGATCGGTTCCAAACACAGACCGCTTGAAGTATTACTCACTTGGACAGAAGTCGGCATCGTGCCTGTTGTATTCAATTCCGATACTATATCAGTGTTGCATCGTCACTGTGAACGTCCAAGGGTTACAGTGAACCTGCAGTGGTTCATCGCAAACTATTACTGAACTCATAGGATCGGTTCCAAACACAGACCGCTTGAAGTATTACTCACTTGGACAGAAGTCGGCATCGTGCCGGTTGTATTCCATTCCGATACAATATCAGAGTTACATCGTCACTGTGAACGTCCAAGGGATACAGTGAACCAGCAGTGGTTCATCGGAAACTATTACTGAACTTGTGGTGTCACCGCTAGACACCACACTTGCTAAGTGGTAACTTAAATCGGCCGCGGTCCTTAGTACATGTCGGACCCGCGTGTCGCCACCGTGTGATCGCAAACCTAGTGCCACCACAAGGCAGGTCTCGAGAGACTGAAGAGACCTCGCCCCAGTTGTACGGACGACATTGCTAGCGACAAGACGTACGAAGCCTTCCTCTCATTTGCCGAGAGACAGATAGAATAGCCTTCAGCTTAGTCCATAGCTACGACCTAGCAAGGCGCAGTTAATTCACATCTGGAGAGACTCATTGTATTACCAAGAGATGTACAAGAACAAGCCATTAAAGTTAAGTATTATTCCAGCTCCGTTCTTTTCTTCATAACATTAATTACGTATCCTGTTCCAGTACTTCACGCCCGTCTGCGTCAGTTTAGCGTGCATTTGCCACTTCTATCTACAAGGTGTTGGCCCAGCTGCCGACACATCAGAACTCATAGGATCGGTTCCAAACACAGACCGCTTGAAGAATTACTCACTTGGACAAAAGTCGGCATCGTGCCTGTTGTATTCAATTCCGATAAAATATCAGTGTTGCATCGTAACTGTGAACGTCCAAGGGTTACAGTGAACCTGCAGTGGTTCATCGGAAACTATTACTGAACTCATAGGATCGGTTCCAAACACAGACCGCTTGAAGTATTACTTACTTGGACAGAAGTCGGCATCGTGCCTGTTGTATTCAATTCCGATACAATATCAGTGTTGCATCGTCAATGTGAAGGTCCAAGGGTTACAGTGAACCTGCAGTGGTTCATCGGAAACTATTACTGAACTCATAGGATCGGTTATAAACACAGACCGCTTGAAGTATTACTCACTTGGACAGAAGTCGGCATCGTGCCTGTTGTATTCAATTCCGATACAATATCAGTGTTGCATCGTCACTGTGAACGTCCAAGGGTTACATCAAACCTGCAGTGGTTCATTGGAAACTATTACTGAACTCGTAGGATCGGTTCCAAACACAGACCGCTTGAAGTATTACTCACTTGGACAGAAGTCGGCATCGTGCCTGTTGTATTCAATTCCGATACAATATCAGTGTTGCATCGTCACTGTGAACATCCAAGGGTTACAGTGGACCTGCAGTGGTTCATCGGAAACTATTACTGAACTCATAGGATCGGTTATAAACACAGACCGCTTGAAGTATTACTCACTTGGACAGAAGTCGGCATCGTGCCTGTTGTATTCAATTCCGATACAATATCAGTGTTGCATCGTCACTGTGAACGTCCAAGGGTTACAGTGAACCTGCCGTGGTTCATCGGAAACTACTACTGAACTCATAGGATCGGTTCCAAACACAGACCTCTTGAAGTATTACTCACTTGGACAGAATACGGCATCGTGCCTGTTGTATTCAATTCCGATACAATATCAGTGTTGCATCGTCACTGTGAACGTCCAAGGGTTACAGTGAACCCGCAGTGGTTCATCGGAAACTATTACTGAACTCGTAGGATCGGTTCCAATCACAGACCGCTTGAAGTATTACTCACTTGGACAGAAGTCGGCATCGTGCCTGTTGTATTCAATTCCGATACAATATCAATGTTGCATCGTCACTGTGAACGTCCAAGGGTTACAGTGAACCTGCAGTGGTTCATCGCAAACTATTACTGAACTCATAGGATCGGTTCCAAACACAGACCGCTTGAAGTATTACTCACTTGGACAGAAGTCGGCATCGTGCCTGTTGTATTCAATTCCGATACAATATCAGTGTTGCATCGTCACTGTGAACGTCCAAGGGTTACAGCGAACCTGCTGTGGTTCATCGGAAACTATTACTGAACTCATAGGACCGGTTCCAAACACAGACCGCTTGAAGTATTACACACTTGCACAGAAGTCGGCATCGTGCTCTGTTATATTCAATTCCGATACAATATCAGTGTTGCATCGTCACTGTGAACGTACAAGGGTTACATTAAAAATGCAGTGGTTCATCGGAAACTATTACTGAACTCATAGGATCAGTTCCAAA